>NC_133391.1:153934905-154132405 GCF_047511655.1 Castor canadensis | reverse complement strand
TTTTAATGATCATACTCCTCTAAACACAACCACACTTATTTTTGGTATTCTACTGACATGAATACAACTACTAGAAATTTTGTTTTGATTGACTAATCTTTATAGTTACATGATGTATTAAATGGAAGCTAAAAATAATTTGAAACTATAGAAGAATTAGTGATTGCTTAAGGCTAAAGAGAGTAAAGAGAAGAAAGGAAGACTGTGTAATGGATATCAAAGTATGGATAAATAGGAGGAATAAGTTCTAGTCTTCCATAGCACATTGGTTGACTATAGCTGAAAGTTACTTTTATGTTGTTTTACTGGGTGGGCCTACAGCTTGAACTCAGGTGCAAAGCTGATGCTTTAACACTTGAGCCAAGCCTCCAAGCCTATACATTTTATGTTTTATAAAGAACTAGAGGAGGTGAATTCATAGCCTTCAAACACAAGTTGATGGATACTTAAGAAGAAAAAAAATATTAATTACCATAATTTATCATAACATATTGTTACATGGATTGAATTATTACAGGTTATCCCATAAATATTTAAAATCATCTGTTATAGTATATTTAAAACATAGGAAAATATATCCAAAATGAACAAATAACTGTTAAGCATAAAATGACTTTTAGATTTAGTCTCATATGAGCTAGAATTTTCTGTTATATCTAATATCCACATATTTGAACACATTTTACAAGTTGCTAAATAAGATTATTTTTCATCAATTATAATTCTACTTTATCTTTCTGCTTCTATATATCTAAAAGCTTAGTAATTTTGTTTCTAAAAATGAATACAAGGAGAATATTATTCACTTCCTTGAATAACTTGTGAGATATAAGGTAAAACTCACAAAGGCTTCTAATATATACAAGTATTATTAATGATCCAGTAATTGAACATGAACTTGATGCCCTCTTTAAATTTGTAGAAAACAAAAAATTTTTAAGACCTTTACTTAGAAATGGAACTGCTAATTGTTTCACTGTGTGTCCCCTCCAAATTCTTATGCTGAACCCATAGTCTCCTAGGTGATGATGTAAGGAGATGGTACCTTTGCCAGAGGATTATATCCTGTATGAATGGGATAGTGTCTTAAACAAAAGAATTCCAGTTAACTTGGTAGCCCTTTGCACTACCTGAGGATACAAAGAGAAGTCTTTGGTCAGCAAGAAAGTCCCCACCAGGACCTGATAGCTCTGGAACCCAGATCATGAACTTCCTGCCTACATAACTGTGAAAAATAGATTTCTGTTGTTAAAAAACGACTCAATTTAGTACATTTTATCATGACAGCCTGAAGGAATAGGTCAAATTGTTGTGGGGTTTTAAAATTACTATTTTAGTACCAATTTCAATTTCAACACATCCTTTCATTTAGTATACTGAAGTGTATTTTTTTATGATTTATTTTTAACACCAGGATAGTGCATAATAATAAAATTAAGTATGAATGGCCTGCCTTTCTTTTTGCAAAACAGAATATTGCAATTTGGGGAGGAAAAATCAAACGTAGAAAATTGTATCTTCTTAAAACAGCAATCTCATACAGATTGATTTTAAAAGAATACACAGATGTAGCTGAAATTATCAAAATCACCAACATCCTGATTCCCTAAGACTGTATGCCTAACCCAGGAGTTATTTTGCTTGCTTAAAACTACTCCTCCAGAAGATTAGGTAATACAGCATCAGGAAAAGCATTCTGTTCACCACAGACAGCACTAGAATTCAAATACCCCAAGAATGCGTCCAAATAGTGGTTGTCTATGCACTTAGATCTATTATGCACACTTACTAATCTATCTTGATTCTCTACCTTTCTCCACCCTCTAAAACCATCTGTTGTTTACTGTTTAACAGATAAGATTGTCATTAACAATGTCCCTCCATGTATCCTCTACTGTCTTGTGAACATTTCCCTTACTATCCTGACTGACATCTGACAGGTCTTAAGGACACTATCTCCTTGACATGCTTTGCAGTTGGAAGCTGTATATATTCTCTCCTACCTAGTTTGTATTAAAGACTGTGTAAAGTGTGACAAATACTTCCTTTCTTCCTATTGGGCTTCCAAACAATTACTTGCTATTCAGTTTTGAAGTCTGTTTATATTTTATATCAATTATTTATGATTATGTCAGTCTGTGCTTTTTTTGATTCACTTCATGGTTTTGCACTAACAGAGTGGCATGTACCTGGATACAGCCTTGGTAATAGGGATGATTTTTGGCTGAGTTTTGTATAATCAGGAGCTGTGCCATAGACTTTGCTTAAAGGCAGCAAGAGGCATTGGCAGGCTCCACAAGTCCAACCTCCAACATTTTCTCTTTTTGACTGAAATTGTAAGCTAATCTCTGGCTTTGCTTCTTTGGTTTGGAACAGAAATTGGTACTACTCATGTAACTCAAATCTATCTCTAGTCATGGCTTTCTGGAGCTGATCCAGCTGACCTTGGCTTCCACATCAGTAGCAGTGGATCTTTTGATGGCCTGAATGAGGAGATCCAACTCTTGATCTAGAACATGGTTTATTCAAATATGTCTCAAGCCATTTGGAGTCTGAATAGCCTCAGAATTTTGCATCTGTTTTTTAGAGGTTTTTTTTAGATATTTGTAATTGCAAATGCATTACAAACAACAAATTAGAATTCTTCCTTTAGTCTTGCTGTTCATAATCCCTTCATCATTCAATAGCTCACATTAAATAAAAGACAATCATAAAATAAACTTATATAAATATGTTTATTATCTATCTACATATTAAAAATATGGATATATAGATGATAGATTTGATAGTAGAAAAGAGAGAGATACAGAGACAGAGAGAAATACAGAGACAGAGAGAAAATATCCTAGTTTCTAATTCTTGGAGATATGAATTAATATTCTGTCTAAAGAAGATTGCAGTCCATTAGAAAATCCATAAGACATTATTGCTGCAATATGTTTTCCTTACTAACTATACAGGACAGGAAAGTTACAGAAATGTACAGCAAAGTAGTTTTACCTAGTTTAACAACAGGAGGATTTTAAATGTGGCTTATGAACTTAGATCTGAGCTATGAATAGAGAAAGATCAAATGTTGAAGGAAAATTATTCCAAGTAAAGAACTTTCTGAATTAACTGACAGCTTGGTTGTTCACAAATCTATAAATAAATTTATGTTTTGGAATAACTAATGGAGAAATTGGTTTGCATGATAGCATCAAGCAACCAACATATATGTGTAAATGCGGTTCATGATGCTCTCAAGAAAGCATAAATGTAGTAGATATCACAGTCATATGACCTTATTAGTAACTATTCTCTGTTCATATTCTTTGCATACAATTAATCACGTATATTCTTATTTTGCCTACCTCTTTCTAGAGATCATACAGGGAAATAATCATTAATATAGAAATCACAGTGAATAATGAGAACATGATTTATTTTAATCATTAGCATTTAGTTAGTTTATAAGCTAATTCTTTATCATAAAATTAAGCACAAAGTAGTTAATGTAAATAAAACAGCACATCAGCATAGGTAAAAGTGAAGAATAAACACTACTGACTTCATGTTTTTAGTGTTGTTTGCTTTAATTATGTCTTAAGAATTTTACTCAATTTCTACTTGAACATGGATGTGTAAGCATAATTTGTGAAGATAAATTACAAAGTCTGAAAATTGCTACAGTTCTCACTCTGGAATAGAAAGGCAAAAAATGCATTTAGTGAAGAGAAAATTAAACAAAGAAACTTCTCTTTCAAAACATAGGCAAAATTCAAATGCACAAGTGCAAAGAAATTGTCCTGAGTTATCAGAAACAAGATGAATAGAGAGGAAAAAGTTCTATCACACACATTTTGAAGTGATACTCCTTTTTTGTAAGAAATCCTACAAAATTGGCAATTAGAAACTCTTGTTTATTGTGCAATTGCAATCCTATTTTAGTCTTGTTTGGAAGAAAGCCCAAAGCTGAAATTGCATAGTTAAGGGCTTTAAATGAAAAATAAGATATTTTGATAACCCTGAAAAAGCATATGTTATGCTTCAGATGACTGGGTTAAATGACTTTTTATTTGAAGGGTTTATGAAAACAAAAATAAATGTTCCACACAGTAACAGCCAAAGGGCAGATAAGGGACATTGTCAACTAGAGAAAGGATAGAGAGAACGGTGAACATAATTATGTTGTCTTGCATTGATGTGAAATACTTTCTGAATATTTTACATGTAAACAGTGAGGCCATATTTAAACACATAACACAAATAAAGTGCTTTAACAGCCTGAAAGTATATATATGCAAAGCATAGGCTTAGACTGAGAAATGCCTGTTTGTGTCTGCTTATGTATACCAGAGTTGTTTATCCAAAATTTCCTTCCTTTGAAATCTACCAGAATCAGAGAAAAAGTTAATATCAAATGTATGTGTTTTTAATTTTTGGCTTGAGGAAAATATTTGGCAGCTTTTATGTATTTTACTAGTCTCATATACCCCTATCTCATCTTACTCATAGTGCTTTTAAAAGACTGTATGTTTATTTACAGAAAAAACTTTTAATCATAGAATATTTATGGAACATTTATAATTTTTTTATCACAGCTTGATTAAATTCAACAATTATGCAATAGCTCATATATAAGACATGAATATTTTACTACTGGCAATATTACAAAAAAAACCCCAAAACAATGTGCTTTACCATGTAAAAGCCAATGGGAAAGGAGGAAATAATTTTGAAAGGGTTGCATATGTATACCCTTATTAATAGTACTTTTGGGAAATATCCACCTTTATTTCATATGTGTAAATATTTAGTTATCAAGATAAGCGAACACCCTTTAACAATACATGTGATATCCTTCTCTCCACTTCATTATTTTTATTCCAGTTTTATTGTTTATATAGTATAATTTTTAATTTCAGATTAATACCAATTTCTTCTTTTAGTTCAAAATTGGAAATATTCCCAAAAAACCCACCAAAATAAAAAAACAAAAATCTAAAAGTACAACAAATATCTGATATTGTAAAAAGGCAAGCATTGGAAATTTTGGATGATTTTCATTCAATTTAACAATAAATTCAAGCAAAGGTTAAGTGTATATATCCATTAATTTTTTGTCCAAAATGAACTAACCTTTAACATTTCATCATAATCAAGGCACATACTTACAACAATCAGATCACCCCCGGGAACACATGAAAATGACTACTGAGTCTGTGAATAATCAACATTCTTACTTACATATCTATAAATTTTCCTGTTTTTGAAATTTTATACAAATAAAGTCACACTGTATTTCTATGCCTCAATATTTTCAATACAATATTTTGTTTGTTTTTTTTAACCTTAAAATTCATCCATTCATTGTGTATGGCTTGTCTTTGTAGTCTGAATCCACAATGTGGGTGTACTATAATAATTTTGTGTAGAAAATATTTACCCCTTGTAAATTATGCTGCTATAAACAGGTATACACAGGCATGTGAGTTAACCTGCACATTCATTCACCTTGGGGTAAAAACACAGGTGAATGTTAAAGTATGCCTTTGTTGAACTTTTTATTATACTATGAAATAATTTTCCAAGCTCCGATCTGAATTTTTGCTGCAACCAATCATACCAAAGGGTAAGAGTGGGTTATACCTTCAAGAACACTCAATGTTCTCAGTATCTTTCAATTTAGCCGTTTGGGATAGGTAATATCTGCATATGTTTTTAGACTATTCAGGGTTTTTTTTCTTTTTGATGATTAATTGGATAGGTATGCTTTTACATGCTTACTTAAATAACACCATTTATTTCAAATGTCTTCAGAATTCTAAAAGGTTATTTGTCAAATCAAGTGCCCACACATGTATTATAGGTCTGGTTTGAAATTTAATATGTCATTCCCTTTTCCTATAGTCTAGTCTTACACCAACTCTACACCAAAGCACTAATCACCAAAGCATTATAGTAATGCTTAACTTGTACTTTAGGTTCTCCTGTGAAAAGTTTTTCAACAACATTCCTGTCCTTTTCATTTCTATGAAGTTTTTTTCTTTATTCATATGTTCACATGTGCATACATTGCTTGGGTCATTTCTCCTCCCCATTCCTTCCCCCCTTAATTTTAAGTAAGTTTCTTAATTGTTATTTTTCTAAAATCTACTTACTAGATTGGACATTTCATGTAAAAATGTGCAATCTCTGGATGATGTGATGTCTCCTGATAAATGATCACCAAATCTTCTAGTACTTGTCATGGACACAGGTCACTTCAAATTAATCATGATCTTCCTATCATCAAGACAGATTTATGGACAATCAAGCATCAGTCATCGCCTAGTTTGCCCCCTGCCTTCAATGTGGCCCTCAGAAATCTCAGCTTGGACCCTTGAGTGATATTCATAGCTTATCCTTAACACATATGGACTCAAGCTGGGGGGCAGGGTTTGCCCTAGTGCTACAAGAATGATAAGAAAATTCCTCATTGACTAGAAATACTTAAAATTCTTGGTTGGAGAAAAAGGTCAGACTGTAGAGGTCATATCACATTTCGGTGGGCTTTTTCCTCACTGGAATTTTGCTCCATAGTGTTTTACTACCCCTGGTTTTGAGGATAGTTAACTTATATTATTTTTGAGAAATTAAAAATTCATTATTAATTTCACATAGTCTATGTCATTTTAGAAGATTTATATTTTCATGAATTTATTTTCCTGGTGGTTCACAAGAGTCCAGTATATTGCAGAACACGTTTAAATTGTAAAGCATATTCTTTGTAATATGTTCTTCAAATTTCTTTAATAAACATGTCCCATAACTTTCTCAATATGTTTATATCACTGTTTTTTTATTGTACTAAATTTTACCTTGCTCTTCTTTTTGAGGTGTATTTTCTGCTTATCATTCTTATGTCAAAGATAGTATGCATCTGTGCATGCTCTCTTCAACCTCTCCATGTCCATCTCTGAGCAAGGAAATAAATCCCTCAGCATGCTATAGCAGAGTAGATAAACAAAATTTAAAAATTCCTTCTGGCTAGTCTACAACCATTAGTATGAATGCGTGTGAGATTGTGCACATAGTCTGAACATGCTGTGTCTGATGTGCAGGTGTGCACTTATTAATCAGGTGAAATTATTCAGTTATGTAGTGAAGACATAAAATATTAAGAACTGCTCAAATTGTGCATTTTAGCTCCATATATTTAATTAGTAGTGGAGTTATTATATCCATGAATTTTATTATCATTACAATAAACATGTTTGAAATATGTCATTAAATTAATATAAAGGGATACTTAACCATTAGGCTCATTAATTAAAATAGATCTAGATTCTTCTATCAATAAGGCTTTGAAATTAACAGGACTTTATAATACTTTTATTTATCACCATAAATTTTTAATTTTCCCTTTTCCTATGCTTAATTAATATTTTAACACCTAAATAAAAGTCACAACACAAAATGATATAGTCAAATTCTGTCTTTTCTGTTACCTAAGGTATTATACTTTATAGATTGACTATTTGACAAGGAAAGAAATTGGAATGAATAACAGAAGATTTTTTGTAAGCATGATAACATTATTTTATATTAGGAATATACCTTATGAGAGGAAAAAAAAGTGGGCCCAACAAGCTAAATGACATGAAAATAAGTCTTTTTAGGGAAATTGTGAATGTCCTTGACCAAGGTACCAACAGTTCTCACTCAAAATGCAATTCAATTCCTATAAATGCAAGAGAAAATTTAATTTCTCAGGTTCAGTGCTTGCCTCTTCTCTTTTTAATCCTTATTTTTCTTTATTGTAGGCATACATTCCCTTTTAGGGACAATAAACAGAAATATAGGAGGAAAGAAGGAAGGAAGGAAGGAGGGAAAGGAGGATAAAAGGCAGTAAGCAAGGAAGACATGATAAGGGAAAGAAGAAAAGAAGGAAAGAGAAAAGAAAAGGAGGGAAGGCAATAAGAAAGTGATAAAAAAAGAAAAGAAAGACTAAAATTGCAACACACAAATTTCAAATAAAAATATACTATTCTATTAGAAATGTAAATCCAGATTTAAATAATAATTGCCCATATTAACAGGTTTGGTGGTATGCACAGTGTGCTGATGAAAATCAGCTTCTCTTTGTACACCTTACCCCCCTGCCCAACTTCAAGCTACCACTATTCTATATTCATGTTGATTTCTTTTTAACTCCAACACATGAGAAAGACAGTGTAATAGTTTTCTTTGTCTACATATTTTACTTAGCAAAGGGACCTTCAGTTTCACCTATTTTGCTGCAAGTGACAAGATAGCATTTTTATGGCTGAATAAAAGTTGCATGTGTTGGTATGCCACATTTTCTTTATCCATTCATTCTATGATCGATATCTAGTGTGATTCTGTATCTTAGCTATTGTTAATTATGCTACAGTAAACATGGGCATGCAGGAATCTATTTAGTAATTTTAATTTCATTTTTTTGTGAGTACTGCAGTTTGAATTCAGGACCTCACACTTGCTAGGCAAGAGCTTGCCCCTTTGACCCAATTCACCAACTCTTTTTTGTGTTGGTTATTTTCAAGATAGAGTCTCCAGAGCAATTTGCCCTGGCTGGCTTTGAACCATGTTTTTTCTGATCTTTCCCTCCTCAGTAGTTAGCATTACTGGTGTGATCCACTGGTGCCTGGCCTGATTTCATTTTATCTATAGATTCAGAAATTGGATAAGTGAATCATTTTAGTGTTGTTTTGTTGGTATATTTTTTATTGTAACCTCCACACTGTTCTCCATAGTATCTATATTAATTTACATTCCCACTAACTTTGTGTGAGAGTTCCTTATTAATTACCATTAATATGGGTGATTAGTATATGTGAGTGAGATGTTATTTCATGAGTTTCATAGCCTTTTTTGCTGATAGTTAATTATGTTTATTGAATTCTCATGTATTTCTTGGTCCCTTGTTTTTCTGTGGTTAAGAAGTATCAATTCAAATCATTTCCTCATTTTAATTTGACTAGTATTTTATGAGTTCCTTCTATATTCTGGATATGAATCCTTTGTCAGAAGAACAGTTGGCAAATGTTTTCATGTATTTTGAAAGCTGATTCTTCTCCCTGTGGATTATTTCCTTTGCTATGCAGAATGTTTTAGTTTGATCTAATTTACCTATTTTTGCTTTTTTTACTGTGCTTTGGGAGATCATATCCAAAAATCATTGCATACATTAGTGTCCTGAAATACTCCCCCTGTACTCTCCTAGTAGAATCATAGTTTCAAGTCTAACAATTAAACTTTGATACATTTTAAGTTGATTTTTCAGAGGAAGTAAAGTCAGGGTCAAATTTCTATTACACCATTTGTTGACAAAGATGTTCTTTTTTCTGCATATGTTTTTAGTACATTTCTTGAGAATCAATTGGCAGAAGATGTGTGGGATATTTCTGGAATCTCTATTCTTTTTCCTTAGTCTGTGAGTCTGATTTTATGCCACTGCAATGCTCTTTTTGCCACGGTTTCTATGGTGTGTCTTGAAATCATGTTTTGTGATGCTTCCAATTTTATTCTAGTTATTAAGATTGCTTTCGGCTATTTGGGATCTGTTGAGTTCTCAAGTGAATTTAGTAGTTTTTATTTTATTATTTCATTTTCTCTTCTTTTATCTTACTGGTCCTGTAAAGAATGCCATTGGTATTTTCATGTGGACAGCATTGAATTTCTAAATCACTATGGCAGTGTTATGTTTGGATCTAAAATGTCCCATTGAGAGTCCTATTATAAAGCCTTTACTGGTATCTGTGGCACTATTTGAAGTTAATGGAGCCTTTAGGAGATGGGACCAAGTGAGAAGGAGTCAGGTCAGTGGTTGTGTGCCCTTGAAGATGATAATGGAATCTCAGAACCTGCCTTTTGCTCTACTCTCCCACCTGCATGAACTGAGCATCTTGCTCTGCTATGTGTTCCCCACATTATGTTGGCCTTTCAGAAAGAAAATAAATATTTTTGTTTTAAATATCCTATAGATACAATCATGAAGGGCTACAGATGTAACATGATGTGTAACTTCTTCAGGAATAATTATTTAAATGTGTACAGTTAATTCTGGAGTAAGATGGACATTTCAAGTTCCTTTCTGCTACTCTGTGAATAAAAAGAGCACAGGAAACAAATGAGAGAAAATATCCTAAGGAGAGAACAAAGAGTATGGGGAGTCAAGAAAGAGATGACATTTCAACTAAAAAAATTCTGAAAAACAAAAAGGCAATGCGGAAAAAAAGTAGTAAACAATCTGCAACCTCAACCCTGCAGAAGAATCCCAAGCCACAACTGCAATGGAATCCTGTAGAGTGCATGCAGCCCAGCGACAATAGTCCTAGAAAGGAGAAAAATTCACACTTCTCACAAACCACAAATCCAGTGGGGGATTTGACGTGACACTGACATATCCTGAATGGACATTGAACAAAAAATCTATTACATTACTACCCATATTTTAGAGTGCACCATGTCAAGAGGGAGCCTACTATTTCAAACTAATCTATTGTAGTGACCTAAAATGAAGGAACAATCTCAAGTCATGGAGCCTGAGCTACCCTGCTTTGTCAGGATGGGAGAGAACCACAAGAGGCAGTTATGTAAAAATGGATAGTCAGATGCAGACCAGCTGAGCAGCTTAAACACAGGAGCTCAGAACATGAATAATGCATTGGTTGGTGGCCTCACCATCTTTGGTGAGCAATGAGTCCTATCATATATAGATTACAGCAGAGACAGCACTGTAGCCTATGGGTACCTTGACTTGGTGTTTCTACTGTTTAGTAAAGTTGAGAAGTCTGAGTCCATGTCCTGAGGATCACTCACTTTCTTTAGGTTCCTCCCTACAAAGGGGGTTTTACTAGTGGGTAGTATCTGAAAGCACTAAAAGCAGTGGCCAGGGCACTCCACTCCCTTGGTTTTCCCCACCCAGCACAGAATGCTTCTTTCTCTTTTCCTTCCCTTGTCCTCTTTTATATTTCATTCTTTAAAGAAATATTCAGTACAGACATAGAAATTTGGAAAAAAAGGGAAATAATGGAAAAGAAAAACTAAATAAATTAATTTAAAAATTCAGTGGAAAACATCACCAAGGCAAGCTACAGAAGGTTGAAGAATGAACATTAAGAATTGCATAAAAGATTAAGGAATTATGGCATTCAGGTAGAAATAAAGAGTAAGCAATTATGGCCACAATTTTAACAACTTCTAATACACAATTAAGAAACCAAACCTACAAATCTTTGTTGTAGAAGAAGGAGACATTATGCAAACTAAAGACATAGAAAATTAATTTTATTACAGTAGAAATCTCCCAAAACCAAGTAAAATATGGATCTTCAAGTACATGAGCCATTTAGAATCTCAAATACACATGATCAGAAAAGAACTCCCCTACACCATGTTATAATTGAAATATCAAGAGTACAGAACAAAGAAAGAATATTGAAAGTTGCAAGAGAGTTGTGACAAGTTGTTTTCAAAGGCAAACCTATTAGAATAACCACAGAATTCTCAGCAGATTTCCAAAAGGGCAGAAGAGCATGGACTGATGTGTGTCAAGTACTTCAAGAAAATATCTCTCAACTAATTGTACAGTAAAGTTCTACTTTAATATTGAAAGAAAAATAAAGAACTTCCATTGTAAGCATAAACTAAAGAATTTCATGACCACTAGTCAGAATGCAGAAGATATTCTAGAATATTACACAGTGAAGTGGAATAAATGTAGACACAATTACAAAAGCTTAAGAAAGACAAAATCTCTGGAAGTCTAAACAAAAGGGAATTAGAAAAAAGTCAAATATTATTAACAGGGCAAATATGAGGAAGGGTAAAATAAGTCCATATCTTTAATGATAACCTCCTAATGTAAATGGTATAAACTACCAAATTGAAAAAGGCAGACTGACATAAAATTTAAAATTATAAATTTAAAATAATTTTTTTAAATTTATTTTAAAAAATAAGACACAACTCCTCACTGTATTCAAGAAACACACATCACTGACATATATATGGACTGAAAGTAAAAAGTTGGAAAATTATGTTCCAAGCAAATATAATCTAAGGAAAATAAGTAGCTGTACTTATATTTGACAGGGGAAACTTCAAGCCAAAATTAGTCACAAGAGACCTACATGCCAAAGATAAAGGCTCAGATCGGCCTGTGTAAAAAGCAAGACCCTATTTCCTAAATAACCAGAGCAAAAAGAACTGGAGGTGTGGCTCAGGTGGTACAGCACCTGCTTAGCAAGCATGACACCATCAGTTCAAACCTCACTGTCACAAAAAAAAAACAAAAACAAAAACAGAAAGAGAGATAAAAAGGATAGCTAGATAGTCTTAAATGAGGGCTGGAAGTGTGGCTCAGGTGGTAGAGTGCCTGCTTGCCAAGAAGCCCTGAGGTCAAATAGCAATCCCACCAAAAAAGTAACAGTGATTTCAAATGTATATGCACTGAACATTAGCACTACTGGACATAAAGGTACAGATGGGTCCAGACACAATAATAGTCAGAAACATAAATAACCTATTCTCATAATACATAGATCATCAAGGAAAAAAATCAGGAAAAAAACTGTAGAGCTAAATGGTACTATAAGTAAAATTAACTTAACAGATATTTAGAGAATATTTCATCTAACCATTCTACAATTCACATTATCAAAATCTTACACAACTTTCTCCAAAATAGATCACATTTTAGACATAAAGCATCTTTTAACAAATATAAAGAATGAAATAATTTATTGTTCCTTCTAAAGTTGTAATGAAATTAAAATACAAACCAATAGAAAAGAAACTATAGATACTGTACAAATGCATTAACATTAAAGAACACACTTTAGGAGGGTTCTTAAAAAACTGAACATAGATCTGCAATATGATTCAGCAATCCCACTTCTAGGGATATACCCAAGGGAATGTAACACAGGTTACTCCAGAGGCACCTGCACACCCATGTTTATTGCAGCACTATTCACAATAGCCAAGTTATGGAAACAGCCAAGATGCCCCACTACTGACGAATGGATTAAGAAAATGTGGTATTCATAGACAATGGAATTTTATGCAGCCATGAAGAATGAAATCTTGTCATTTCACAGGTAAATGCATGGAACTTCACATCTTAAGTGAAGTTAGCCAGGCTCAGAAAACCCAGAATCGTATGTTCTCTCTCATACGCAGACTTTACACCTAAAACAAGTGCAATAATATTATTAGACTTGGGTCACATGTTAAGGGGAGAACACATACAGAAGGAATAGGGAAAGGTAGGAAACCCAAAATTTGAAAGTGACTGATGTCCCCACTGCAGAGGAGCTAATACAGTAACCTTAAAATGACAGAAGTGACCAGGAAGTAGTGAAGAGGTATGGGAGAGATGAATCAATACGTGTTGTAATACACTTGTGCATGGAAGAAATGCTAGGAATCTCTCTGTATAACTATCCCTATCTCAACTACCAAAAATGCTATGTCTTTCTAATTATTGCTTATGTCTACTCTTCAACAAAATTGGAGAAAAGAGCAGATCAAATTCTTCTTGGAAGTGAGAGGAGTGGGACACAGCGGGGAGAAATGGCCCAAACATTTATGAATAAATGAATAAAGAAAAGAAAAAGAACACACTTTAGAATGATCAGTGGCTTACTGAAGAAATTGAGGGAGGGGATGCATGAGTAAAATCCAAGAGTCAGGTGACAATTAAAACAGAACTTCTAAGAATGCTGGGATATAGAAATGGCAATTGAAGAGAGATCTTTATACCTATGAATGTCTATATTCAAAAATTAGAGACATCTCAAGTAAATATTCTGAAGATGAATCTAAATAAACAAAAACAAGCCAACCAATACCAAAATTAGTAGAAAGAAAACATGATCTAGGCAGAGATTAATGAAATTCAGACTAAAAGACTATTACAAAGAATCATTCAAACGAAGAGTTAGTTGTCTGAGATGATAAACAATGTCAAAAACGCTGAAACTAACCAAAAGAAAAAAACTGAAATTAATAGAAATATATACAACGAAGAGGATTATTACAGCAGATACCTCCGTACTCCAAAAGTTCATTAAAAAATATTTTGACAATTTATATTTCAAAAATTCTTTCTGAAAAATGGATAAAATACTAGATAGTCATCTCTTACATAATTAAAATTCTCAATTATAAACTATCTAACCAGATCAATGACTGCAAGGAGATTGAAGGGAAACAAAAAATATTTGTCAAAAATTTAAAGCCCAGGACTGGACAGATTAATGATTCTATAAATTATATATATGCATGATAATGAATTTACACATATATATTCTGAAATTCTATACATTGCTAAAGCATATAGTATCAATATATAGAAATATCTATATTTGAAGATATTTATTCTGAATTTGTTTGTATGTAATATATATTTTCTGTTATATATTCAAGTGCTTTTGGGTGCAGCTGAAATATTTGCATCTCTTTGCATATATATATATATATATTTATTTGTGACCACATCTTTTATCTAAAGTTACCGAATATTCCCTGATCATCTGTCATAAATATATTTGCTCAGAGTGCCTGGGCTCTCTTTATATTATCAGTGAATATCTAATATTTTCTTAGAATAATTTTTATTTTGTATTGACTTCATTAGTACTTTGTTGTAGACTTTATTATAGACTGGCTTATGAGTATTTGAGTAAGTATTAAAATACAATAGATTAGTTACTATTAGAGAATTATTGGAAAATAACACCAATTTTAGGATTAGAAATTTACATAAAACATTATAGTCATACCTGGTCTTGTTATCACTTATTAATAAGAAAGCCAGGAAAACAAAGTCAAATTCTATAAGACCAGATCAAAAGAATATTAATAGATATGAAATAATTTTTCCAGAAGAGAATAAAATAAATGAATGTATTGGTAATTTTTGATTTCTATTATTTAATATTTTTACTTGATTCTCCTCATCACCTAGGACAAGGAGAAAATGTTAAATTTTTGTACATCAATATCTTAATATGCAGTTTTTTTCTAGCTCCTTTATTTACTTCTGAAATACTCTTTTATTGCCTCTACCTACTTTTTCTCTTTAACATCTACTTGTTAAATCCTTTTGTAGTATTAAAAATGAAGAGAAGACTGAGGAAGTAATGTGCCTTATCCAAGGTCATAGATGTGATGTTTCAGAAACCTAATATAAATTTCAACATGCCTAAGTGTCAAACCAGAAATCTGCTTGATACAGTAGTGCTGCCTGCCAGCCTCTGCTCAATATTCATCTACTCATTAGAGAAATAGAAAAGCAGTATTTCTCCTGAGGTCTGCAGACATTTTGTTTACTTTGTCAGTGCAAATGTTGTTGAATTATTTGCAACTAATCTCTTTTAGAAAGGTTCTCACTACACAGTCCTGGTTGACCTGGAACTTATGATCCTTTTGCCTCAATATCTCAAGTACTGTTAACTTTAGAAATGTACTAATATTCCCACTTATATATACTGCCCTCTCCCTTCTTCCTTCCTTTTTCCCCTCCCTCCCTCCCTCCCTTCCTTCCTTCCTTCCTTCCTTCCTTCCTTCCTTCCTTCCTTCCTACCTTCCTTCCTTCCTTCCTTCCTTCCTTCCTTCCTTCCTTCCTTCCTTCCTTCCTTCCTTCTTTCTCTTTCTCTTTCTCTCCTTACAGTTTGAATTCAGAGTGTTGTACTATAGCAAGCTCTCTACCACTTGTGCCACTCTTCCAGCCCTTTCAGCTATAGGTAATTTTTTAGATAGGGTCTGGCATTTTTATCCACACTGGCCTCAGACTAAGACCATCTATCTCTGTATCCCATTTAGGTAGAATTACAGGCATGAACCACCACCACCTGGCTTGCTTGTTGAAATGGCTCCGCCTTACTGCCTGGGCTGACCTTGAACTGTGATCCTCATGATCTCAGCCTCCCAAGTAGCTGGAATTACAGATGTTGGCCACCATCCCTGACTTTTCTTTGCTTTTTTTTTTTCTTTTTGGCAGGACTGAAGTTTGAACTCAGAGATTTTTGCTTAAAAAGCAGGTACTCTACCACTTGAGGAAACCTCCAGCCCCTGACTTTTCTTAATATTTACAGTGTTGGGATTATCTAAATTATGTGCCAGGAATATTTTGCAAATCATTATACTTAGTCATAAAGTAATTTGAAGTGATTTTCCTTCTTTCTGGAAAAACTCATTTATAAATTACCTTATATGTATAAAAATCATTTTATTGCCATGGCATCATTGGACCCTTGAAACAAATTTGAAGGTTGATCAAAGCAGAAATTATTTTCTGAGAAGGAAATCAAGCTTCAGAGCTCTTGAGTCTCCTTTAGCAGTTCAGGCACTAAAATACCAGTCATTGGATGCTCTGTCATCTTCCTTACCATTTGTCTGACTCTTCTGAGTCATAGCTACACATTTTAGCCAATCAATAATAGAACAAAAGTCTTCAAGACAAAGGAAAGCAACATGGAAAACCTCTGCCACTGACATGCTGTGATTTTCAGTCTTTTATTTTAGATTTCTACTGGTTGATCATTTCATAGTAACATCTAAATTAATCTAGAAGTAATACTGTAGATAACCTTGCAGCAAATTTTTAATTTCTTGGAAACCGTTTGGTCTTTTTTTTTTTCTAATTTCATGTTGGATGATTTGCATAGTTACTTTCTGATATTTAAATACAAATAAAAATACTGCAGTTACATGAAAGATGAGAAGCATAAGAAAAAGTATATTATATTCCGAAGTGTATGAAGTTATCCTGTTGGGGTGATTAACTTTTTAGTCAAGCATAAAAAAAGTCCCTCTCCACTCCACAAGTATTTTTAATTATTAGATTCTGTGTTCCATGAGTCACTATTTTAGTGTCTATTTCCGTAACAGTAAACTGCATAAGCAAGCCTCAAATAATACATATTCTTGTAAATCTAACGAAGAAAACAAATACAGAACATTTCTAGACTATTTAAAATTCTAGAAGGCAAGTGATATAACTGTCTAGTTAACTGTATTTTACTCCTTATCTTTAGTTAGCATTTCCAAACTATTTCTAAGTTTACGTTTTGCACCTGCATGTAAATCACACTGTTATTCACCTGAACAACTTCTTTTGGATGGCTTCCCAGAAAGGAGGTATTTATATACAAAATTGCCTTTTTGGCAGGAGAACTTCTAAATGAAGTAAATAGTCATGATTGGTTGGTACATAAAATCCACAAGTGTACAATTAGGAAAGGAAGAGTCTGTACTCTAATTGTCCAAAAAAGCAGTGCTTGGCAGTTGTAGAATGAAGTATTCTTATTGAATCTTTCCATACTAAGAAGAAGACAAGATTGCAGTTTTCATTCGGCAAATGGAATAAATCCAACCCTTGTAATATCCCATTTACTTGGAGATCTTTCTTGCCACAATGTCATAAGAAAGATGCTCCAAACTGACTTGTATTACTGCAACTGCACTTTACCAGGTCTTAGGAACTGCACAAGTGTGTACAGGCTATTTTGTATCATACAAGTAAACTCATATTTATCCAAGATACTAATGAAGGAGCAAAGTCTTCAAACTGTGTGCATTTAGCATTAACTCAAAATGCAAAGACAACTAATGAAAACTTGATCTCTATAGGATTCAGATTCTTAAGTCTTTAGCAAGCAAAAATAAAGACATGCCTAATTGATTATATATGAGGGACCAATGAGAAAATCAGTAGAAATGATTAATGAATGATTAAAATGTTGATTCTTATTGATGATAGCAGGAGTAGTAGCATGTTAATAGCAATGCTATTGTATATTTACATAAATTTTTTGAAGTTAATATTATAATCATCATCTCATAAAAATATGTTGTCTTTATAGCTCAAAATAGAATTCTAGGACATGTGATAAACCCTTAATTGTCAAGGACAATAAGTATCCGCAAAAGGACAGAATCTCTTTTTCTATTGTATGTGGTTTAGTTGAACATTCAACATTTCATCCTTGCTTTTTCTTAAAATAATATTCATTCAGGTCCTTGCCATGCATTAGCACATAGTTATCATTTTTTATTAAATTTATTTTCTTAGCTGATATAAAAAACAAAATAATATATTATTGGGGTATCATGATGTTTCAATACATACACATATTATTTAATGTTTCAGTCAAGATAAATATTTCTATCTCCTCAATTATCTCTTTTTCATGAATAATTAATTCAAAATAACTTCTTTCAGATCTTTGGGATCCCCCCTTCCCAGCCTCTGATAATCACCATTCTTCTCTCAATTTCAACTTTTAGAGTCCAAATATAAGTGAGACCATGCACTACTTGTTTTTCTGAGCCTTGATTACTTCACTTAATATAGCAATGAGTGCCAGTTCCATCTGTGCTTTGCAAATAACAGGACTGTATTCCATTGTGTACATTCACCCCATTTTCTTTATCCATCCAATTGATAGATGCTTCAGTTTTTCTATATTTTGGCTGTTGTGAATAAAGTTTCAGTGATCACGGGGATGCAGATTTCTCATGGTCATGGTTATTTCATTTCCTTTGGGTATTACCAAGGAATAGGTTTGCTGGATCATATATTTTTTTTTAATTTTCAAAGAAACCTGAATAATGTTTAATAGTATTTTACATAATGGTTCTCCAAATTTCATTCCCTCTAACAGTCTTCAAGTGCCTATATTTCTTCACATCCCTCATCAGTATTCACATCATTTTCAGTAATATAAAAGTATTGTGCTTTTTACTTTATTAAGTTTACCTTATATTATACATGCTATGTACCATGTATTAATAGATACGTAATCTTAAATATGAAGTTACTTCTTTCCATTAAAATTGTAGCTGAAAATTCATTTTAATAACCAACTACATGTATTAAAATTATTTTAAGAAATGTTTAAAGGTAACAAACACTGGATAAATTAAGTTTACTAGGATTTGATTGTATGTGATAATGAAACTCTAGCATAATAAAATACAAATAATTACTGTAATGATAAAGTTTTATTTTCTCTGCCAAGCATATTTATAGCTTTTTCAAGTGTTTTTTGGCCGTTTGAATTTCTTCTTTTGAAAAAGTTCTGTTTAGTTCACTTGCCCATTTCTTTATTGGTTCATTGATTTTGGGAGAATTTAGTTTTTTAAATTCCCTATACATTCTGCTTCTCAGTCCTATGATGTGCACCTGGAAAACATTTTCTCCCACTCTGTGGGTGGTCTCTTCAGTTTAGAGACCATTTCTTTTGATGAGCAGAAGCTTTTTAGTTTTATGAAGTCCCATTTATCTATCCTGTCTCTTAGTTGCTGTGCTGCTGGGGTTCCATTGAGAAAGTTCTTACCTATACCTACTAATTCCAGAGTATTTCCTACTCTTTCCTGTACCAACTTTAGAGTTTGGGGTCTGATACTAAGATCCTTGATCCATTTCGAGTTAATATTGGTATAGGATGATATACATGGATCTAGTTTCAGTTTTTTGCAGACTGCTAACCAGTTTTCCCAGCAGATTTTGTTGAAGAGGCTGCTATTTCTCCATCGTATATTTTTAGCGCCTTTGTCAAAGACAAGTTGGTTATAGTTGTGTGGCTTCATATCTGGGTCCTCTATTCTGTTCTTCATGTCTGTTTTTGTGTCAGTACCATGCTGTTTTTATTGTTATTGCTTTGTAATATAGTTTGAAGTCAGGTATCGTGATACCTCCAGGCATTGTTCTTTTGACTGAGTATTGCCTTGGCTATTCGTGGCCTCTTGTGTTTCCATATAAATTTAACGGTAGATTTTTCAATCTCTTTAATGAATGTCATTGGAAGTTTGATGAGAATTGCATTAAACATGTAGATTATTTTTGGGAGTATAGACATTTTTACTATGTTGATTCTACCAATCCATGAGCATGGGAGATCTCTCCACTTTCTATAGTCTTCCTCAATCTCTTTCTTCAGAAGTTTATAGTTTTCCTTGTAAATGTTGTTCACATCCTTTCTTAGGTTTACACCTAGGTATTTGATTTTTTTGAGGCTATTGTAAATGGAATTGTTTTCATATATTCTTTTTCACTTTGTTTATTATTAGTGTATAGAAATGCTAATAATTTTTCTGTGTTGATTTTCTATCCTGCTACCTTGCTATAGCTATTGATGGTGTCTAGGAGCTTCTGAGTAGAATTTTCTGGGTCTTTAAGGTATAGGATCATGTCGTGTGCAAATAGGGATATTTTGACAGTTTCTTTACCTATTTGTATTCATTTTATTCCTTCTTCTTGCCTAATTGTTGTGGCTAGGAATTCCAGTACTATGTTAATAGGAGTGGGGATAGTGGGCATCCTTGTCTCGTTACTGATTTTAGAGGGAATGGTTTCAGTTTTTCACCATTAATTATAATGCTGGCTATAGGTTTGTCATATATGGCTTCTTATAATTGGAAGTAAATCAGTAGCAGCAAGAAGAGGGTGCTTTCTCAGTGGAATAACTTTTGAAATCATTAATTCAAAAGAAATTTTTGTTGAAACCTATTCTTGCTCATTACAAAGCACCCATATTCAGTATTTTCAAATTAATTATATGTCACTAAATTGCCAAAGAATTTAATTTGCACATTCATTTATTCAACACAAATTTAAAGTCATGCTATATGTGTTATAATTAACACACAAAGGTATGGCAGCTTACTTAAAAAAACCTATATTGATAAAAATTAAATAATAATCAATGGTTTATGAAATTGTGAAAAATGTATTGCAGAATCTAGAATTTTTCATATCTGTGAAATGACAGTAGTATACAATTCACAGGAAATACATACCAGACCAGTGAACTCTATCACAAAATGATTGAGAAAATACCACATGAAAGCATATGAAGCAATCTCCTGTACCACATGGTGTTGGTTCTCAGTTCCATGATTTTTCAGAAGCGTGTCCATGGCAGCATGAGATCATTTAAGTATAAACTACACAAACAATAGTTGATGATTATATACTAAGGGGTCTCACAGCATCATCAGTAAAATTGAGATAACATTTCCCTTATAGAGTTGGCCACTATTCACTGGAACACCATTCCATGTCTAAAGGAATTTGAAAAGATGATAGAAGACAAGATTACAAGAAAACTATGAATTAGGTTCTGAAGACTTTAAAGAAAGATAAAATTATTTTAATAATAATATTTGTTTTTCTTACAACCTATAATATGCAGTGAAATAAGCATAAGCTCTTTTACATATTTCAGCTCTTTGAAGAATTTTAGAATTGTTTTAATAGATGAGATAGAATAAAATGTGTTCAACTGAAACATGGCCTATGACGATGTGAAGAGGTACACTGAATTAGGCGACACCTTCAAGGAGGATATATTATTGAGAAGTCAGAGCATCCATCCTTGAAACAAGAACACTTATTCCAATAAGGGAAGGATGAAAATGAGTGAGCCATGTGACAAACAGAATGTAAAATAACTCTGTTACAGGAGAAAAACTTGCTAATAAAAATCTAATTAAGAGAATGAGGAAGGACCAATGTGATTGATCTGGAGTAAGAGCTGGAATCAGAGAGCACAAGCAGTAATAGGAGATGAGGAAGCTAGTTTTCAGATCTTTCAGGGTGTTTTAAATAATTATTGGTAATGGGTAAGATGTTCAGTTAGTATGTTAGGAAATGTGTAATCTTGAAATCTGATTGGGAGAAATGCAGCAAGTCTGAATGAGTATATATCTTTTAGAATGTCTGATAATTGTTTTCAGAAAGGGATCGTGAATTATGTGCAAAAGTAGCACTCAATCAATGACATTGTAAGAGCCAGAGCTTGTCTTTTCCCACTGTAAGAAGACCAGCAAAGTTCTACATAGAGGCTACTTCTAGGGATATATAAAAAGGTTAAAACGTTATCCTGGTTAAGAGTCTCTTTTTCCAAAAAAAAAAAAAAAAAGATAAAAAAGATAAAGTTAAGGGCTTCACAATTCTGACATATTATAAAGCAGATCATATTTTGAGTGATGTTTATTGCCACGTCTATGGGATACGAGGGTCACAAAGTGAATCACAATATTGAGCAAAATAAATCACATGTGAATGTCATGTGAGTGTTGCCCTTCTGGTGTTAACAATTATGACCAGTCAATCTCTGAATGAGAGAAAGAATTTCTAAGTGGTTAAAACTTTCATATAGCTCATTTCTAAAACCTGCTGATATCTTGAACATTATTCCACTCATCAGTATGAATTTATGACATCTCTGGGAATTGAATATTATTATATGTTCCACCCCAAATGACATATTTGTTTATGTCCTCTGCTCTTTTTCTGTACTTACAAACTATCTCATCATACCACAACCTAACTCCTGCCCAGCTGAGCATAGCAGAGATGGACAATGATTTTATATTATATGGCAAATGAAGGTTCCAGTTTTTTGAAAATACATGCTGTTACCATTCCTTTACATCTGGATAGAACTGTTTTTGACTAAGAAAAACATACCCATTTACTACTTATGCCATAAATGACTCATTAGGAAATGAAAGCAGCAGATAGAACATGTGCTTCTACTTAGCTTAAGCCAAATTCAGAGCTAATTATGAAATTAAAGCTCCTTAAACTGATTACATAATGTGGATGAGCAGTGTACTACTTAGTACTGGTTTAGTTATATATGAAATAAATGCATTCAGTACATTACTAACAGAGCACTATATGAATATACTTTCAAAATATGCCTGTGCTTCTGTTCAACATTAAAAACTGTTAAAGAGTTGAGTTTAAATATGATTTTTTTGTTAGATTGTGAGAGAATTTGCAACTTGTGTATTTCATGTTTTTTTTTTTCTCTCATTTGTCTGGTTGTCCTTTCTTTCCACAATGAAGAAATTTGTAATATAAAAGGTAAAGTGTGCAACTTTTAGCACTAAGATATTGAAGAGTCAGCTTGCTTATGTTCAAAATCCCTAGAGTAGATATATAGGCTATTAATAATTTTATAAATGGTCCACTGGTTAATTTGTACTTTCATGGTACTCTATAAAATATTTTTGAACAGTTTAACATGTTCCCATGTTAAACAAGTGTCTTCTACTTTCAGAAACATAACAATCTTCACTCAACTCAGAATTTCCCTTCATACTCCTCTTCCATATCTGAGAAAATTAAGTTTATAATTTTTATAAACTTCTTCCATTCCTCAGGAATTCTTAGGATAAAAATTTCCTTTTGTAAGTCTATTACTTAAAATTTCCATTCATTCTCAGGTAGAGAATTTTTAAAGATTTTTTTTGGAAAATTTGATGAAATTTTTATTTTTCACCTGTCTACCCGTGCTGTTCTAAGAATTGGTGTGTTTCTTAAAATACTTAAAAGAATTTGGAAATAGTTTGAAATAATATGTGTATTGTGGTATCTTTCTCTCATTTGTTTTTTAATTTGTGCTTTAGCTTTGAACATTTTGTTAGTTTAAAAACATAATTTTTATATTTGCTGATATTCCATTTTTAATCTGTTTATAGGTAGTTAATTTGATCTCTTGTATTTAATATGGCATCTGCACATTTTACATTTAATGTTACAGAAATGGATAAAAAATTGATTTTCTATAAATTTAATAAAATATAACTTGCATAACAAAGTGCAAAATATTTTTTATTGTTTTTATAGTGCTGCAGAATGAACCCAGTACATTTTCAGTACAAAGCACGTGTTCTAACACTTGAACAACCTTAGCCTTTCTTTGCAAATGTTGTTTTAAGGGCAACATCTTGCTACCTTGGGGAAGACTCAAATTTGTGATCCTCCTTTCACTGTCTTCAAAGTACCTATGATTACCAGAATCCATGACCATTCCTGCCTAAGGGAAAAATTTTTAAATGTACAGATAGATTTTTTTCACATGTGCATACTCATATATATAGCATTAAAACAAGCTACAAAACATTCTTTGTTGTCTGAGATTTCTTTGTGTACTCAATATTCAATATAATTCAAGCTGTAATATTACGTCTTAGTTGGGATTTAGGATCATGATATAAATACCCTTGAAGATCTGCTTCTATAGAAGTTAAGATAAAATAGACTAACACAGTAAAAATTAGGGTTTTAGAACTCTAAAACTAGCCTATGAGTTGCAAAAATATAAAGAGTGGACATTGAAGGATATTGGTTAGATGTCAGTAAAACTTTTAAGTTTTATAGAATTTCTTCTTGACTTGTTCCATCCACCTGTGCCTAGCTCTTTGGTAGCTAGAAAAATGATCATGCTAGCTGTCACTGGGAGGATCAAACTCACTGCCAAATAATTTTTCTTATTTGAACTGCATAGAGTACACTGGAAGAGCCTCAACCTAGAGCTTTCCTCATTTGGCTTAACTAAGAGTTTTAATTGGAAAAGCCCTAACACTAGATTTTGTCCAAAAGAATCAGAAGCAATCAACATTGAAGCTCCCTGAGAGAGTTATACCAGCTGGGACAAACATGATCTTTACCAAAAATTTAAACAGATGTTCTGAGGAAATTTGAAGATCTTCAACATATCCCTAGGGAAATCCATATGTGCAGAAGCATCAGCATGTCCAGGAACAAACTGAGAAGGCATTACTAATAATACCTGATTAATTTTGAGCCTCTGCACCAGCAAGAAGAAAAGGATTAAGGCAATGCTAAGAAGTCATGAACCATTAAAGACACACACACACACTCACACACACACTCTAAGGAAATTCCCAGCCAAGTCTTAGGTGTTCATAAACCTAGCAAGGTTGAAGCTTCAGTAACTCTTCATAATACAATAAATAGACTTCTCTGAACTCGTAGAAGAAAGACCCAGAAATAACATCATCAGCAACAACAAGCACCAAAAGCAAGCAGTTCCCAGTATGAGACCTGATTGCCAGAGTTGCACATGATATCTGTAATGTAACATTATTAGCAAAAGTTTTTTCAAGACAAGTGGTGAAAAAGGAATGTGTGTGCTTAAACAGGAGTGAAAACAAGTACCATAAAATGTTACTGAAGCAACTCCATTTTTTTGGCTTTGTAGATGAAATCTTTAACTCTACCATAATCTTTGCACTTAAAATACTAAAAGGGAATTTTGAGAATTTAAAATCATGAGACCTTTTGAGAATTAAAGGAATTCAATATATAACAAAATCTGACTAGGTAGATAGTATCATTAATGAGATAAAAAATAAAAGTGTTAAAGAATCAGATTCAGTTATGTTTGAAAGTTGCAATGATTGAAATGCAATAGATAGAAGAAGAAAACTTGGCAAATTTGACAATTTACAACCTGAAGAGAGTGAAATGAAAAAACAAATAATGAGCAGATCCAAAGAGACCTGGGGGACATTATCAGTCATGCTAACACATGCGTAATGGGAGTCTCAGGAGAGAGGGGATAGAGAAAGGGACAGAAAGAATACCTGAATAAATAAGGACTAAAAATCCTCAAAGTTAATGGAAAATATGAACTTATACATATTTAGAAGGATCAGCAAATTCTGTATATAATGAAATAAGAGGATCTTCAAGTAATGAAATTATAGTCAAAATATTAAGAAATATAGGTAAAGAGACAATCTGAAAAATAGCAAGGAAAAGTAACCATTCACATGTAAGATATTATCAAATAGAATCAGAAACAATGAATGTCAATAGGTATAGATGATACAGTTAAAGTAATGAAAGAAACAAACCAAACAAAAATAATATATGCAGGAAACTAAACATCAAAAATATAGAAGGAATTAAAAAGTTTTTAGAAACTCTAGATTATGATCCTATAAACCAAATAGTTTTATTAAAAATGTATGTGACATTCCTCCCAACAACAGCAGGGCACACAACCTTTGAAAGAAAACCCTCCAGAATGTCATATTTTAAGCTATGGATAAGTCAATAATACAAATGTAAAAGCATTCAAACAACAGTGATAAGGTTATAAATCAAAAACAGAAGTTAATTTGGGAAGTTCGATGGGATGTTAAAATTAAACACATGCACCATGATGATAAATGAAATAAGAAATAAATATCAAGGTAGATTAGAAAATACTTTTTTGAGATGAGTAAGAAAAAAACGTAACATACCAAAATCTATGAGATCAAATTAAACAGTACTTAAAGAGAAATGCATAGCAAAATATTCCTAAATTTTTTAAAAAGGCACTAATTTATTAATGTTACTCTCTATCTTAAGATATAAGAATTTTAATTTCTAAGAAAAAAGTAAACACAAAATAAGGAAAAGGTTGGCACTAATAAGGATAAGAAAGCAGCTGCAAGAGAGAGTAGAAAATCAGTACAGATTATCAATGAAATGAAAACTGCACCTTTAACTAAATTTTTTTAAAAATTCAGTCACAAAATTGGAATTAAAGAGTATCATCAAAAATGAATTTATATAAATGGAACATATCATGTAAAAGAGTATAAGAACTATATGCAAATTCATTTGCTAAGTATAGATCAATATTCCTTATAAATTTAGACACAAAAAATGTATAACAACTAATTACCAAATCAGATTGAGCACTGTATGAAAAAGATTTGACAACATGACAATATGAGATTTTTTTTCTAGGAATGCAAATTTGGTGTAAAGCACAAAATCATTCAATTTAATGTATGTCAGTGATAGATAAAAGGACAAAGATTATGGTCATTTCAATAGATTCAAAGAGTTTGGCAAATCCTAACATCCTGTCATACTAAAAGCATTACAAAATTAGGCATAGACAGTAAATTTCTCAGATGAAAGTTGAGTTCCCTGAAAATCACACAATTAACATCAGACACAATGATGAAAGTTTTAATTGCTTCCCTTTAAACTTGGTTAGAAGACTAGAAATTGTGCATTTGTCACTTATGCTCAAAATTGTACTATAGTTTCTAGTCTGGCTCAGTACATCAGAAAAAGAGTGCATTTTCTGACTTGATATAAGAAAATAAGACTCTCTTTTCAGATGTCAAGATCAAATCTACAAAAATTCCTAAAGTTCACACACACACACACACTATTAGAACTGACATTCAAGTAAAAAGGAGACAGAATTTAAGATTAATGTACAAGAGTCACTTATATTTGCATACCAGCAATAAAAAAACTAAAAATTATATTAAGAAAACATTTTAGATTATAATAAAATAAAAAGAACAACTGTTTCAAATAAGTTAAAATAATAAAGTGAAGCCATACTGGAAATAAATGATTCTGGGAATATGAAAGAATACATACACAAGTAGACAGTCACCCTGTGGTTTGAACTGGATGACATAATATTGCTAAGATGGCACTACTTTTCCGATTATTTCACAAAGTCCAACAATTGCTTCTCAAAATCCCTGGTATTTTGTATGTTGACAGATGGTTCCAAAATTCTTATGAAAATGAACATGATTCAGAAACTTCCAAACAATATTATCTGAATTATATATCTCATATTTGGCTTTCAAAGAATTTGTTAAAAAATGTTAAATTAAGTAAAGTGGAAACACTTTTTTTTTCTTATTTGTGTGATTAAGCTAAAAGCTATTGCACTGTAGAACACTAGCAAGTGGAACTTGAGAGAGTTCAGTGCATAGGTTTAGGAACCGATCAGCCTCACTTCCTCTCAGTTTCAGACAAAGATGTTATTGATGAAGGTCTGGAGTTTTCATGCTTCACAATTCCTTTTACATTAGTTTGAATCCAGTGCCTCAATCGTACTAAACACATGATCTATCACTAAGCTCTGCTTCCAGCCTCTCAAGCTTAAAGATTAAATCAGGGTAATTAGCATGGTGATCACATAAATATTTATTATTTCATTGTGAGAACATTCAAAATCCTCTTTTAAGTATTGTGAAATAAAAGGTGCGTTAATGTTAACTATGGTCATTCTATTGTGCAATAAAACACCAGGACTTGTTCCTCCTATGTAACTATAACTTTGTATCTCTTGATTAACCACTCCCCTCTTCTCCGCAGCCTCTAGTAATCAATTTTCTACTCTCTCTCTCCATGAGAACAACTTTCATAGATCTCACATGTGTAAAGTCATGAGGTATTTGTATGCATATGGCTTCTTTCACTCGACATAATGCCCCTTGGGGCTCATCATGCTGTTACAAGTGACAGGATTTCGTTTTTATTTGTGGCTGAATATCTCGTTGTGTATATACCATATTTTCTTTATCCACTCATCCCCTGATGCATGTGTAAGCTGATCCTATATCTTGGCCGTTGTGTATAGTGCTGCAATAAATATGGAAGTGCAGATCTCTCTTTGACATACTGGTTTTATTTTTATTGGTATAAACCAAGTAGTAGGATTGCTAATCATGAGAATTCATTTTTCAATTACTTGAGGAAACTCCATACTTTTTATGTAATGGTGGCAATAAATTACAATCCAAACAAAAAAATTTCTAACATGCTTAACTAAATATAATGAATAAGACTCAGATTTTATTGCTTTTTTTTAAGTTATATTAGTCCAAGCTCTTAAAACATCTTAACATCTTGAATAATAGTACAAACACAGTCAGGATTACTTGAAATATGTAATGAACATTTCACTTGCTTAATGGTACATGGAACCACTGTGAAATAATCTGGCATCAATGAATATTGCTTTTCTCCAGGCATATTGGGGGAAACTCTGTACAAAAGAAACAGAAGATTTTTCTTGCTTAAACTATACTTTAAATTAATGTATTTTAATTTTAAGGAGTATTTTATATACACAAAACCAGTTAGGCAACCTCCTTCCTACCAACACTGAATTCTGTCATCCTACTGTCTCATTTAGGTTATTTTTTTCTTGTTTCTTATTTTATCATTTTTACATTTACTCACATGTGTATACATTGTTTGGGCCACCTCACCAACCCCACTACCTAGGTAGAACCTGTTCCACCCTCTTCTTCTCTGATGTTGTTGAAGAGAAACTATAAGAGATAATAAGAAAGACACAATGTTTTTGCTAGTTAGGGGTAACGATAGCTACACAGAGAAATTCCTAGCGTTGCTTCGATGCATGTGCATGTGCATTGTGTGTTATAACGCACATTGTTTCATCTCCACCAGAGGTTTTCACTGCTTCCTGGTCCCCTTCCCACAGTAGCCTCTGACAATTTAAGATTACTATATTCGCACCTCTACAGTAAGCACATCAACCACATTCAAGTTTCAGGTTTCCTTCCCTTTCCCTATCTCTCCCATGTGTGTTCTCCCCTTTCTGTGTGACTCATGTACAATAATATTATTGCATGTGTTTTAGGTCTATAATCGGCATATGAGAGAGAACATATGATGTTTGGCCTTCTGAGCCTGGCTAACTTCCCTTAAGAAGATGTTCTCCAGTTGCATTCATTTATTTGCAAATGACAAAATTTCATTCTTCTTTGTGACTGAATAAAATTCCATAGTGTATAAATAACACATTTTCTTAATCCATTCTTCAGCAGTGGGGCTTCTTGGCTGTTTCCATAACTTGGCTATTGTGAATAGTGCAGCAATAAAAATGGGTGTGTAAGTGCCTTTATAATAACCTGAGTTGCATTCCTTTGGGTATATCCCTAAGAGTGGTATTGCTGGATCATATGGCAGATCTAGATAATAGTTTTTTAAGGAGTCTCCATATTGTATTTCAAAGTGGTTGTACTTGCTTTCATTCCTACCAGTAGTGTATGAGGATTTCTTTTTTCCTCCACATCCTCACCAGCATTTGGTTTTGGTGGTGCTCTTCATGATAACTATTCTAAAAGAAGTGAAGTGGAATCTTAGTGTGGTTTTAATTTGGATTTCCTTTATGGTCAGGGATGATAAGCATTTTTTCATGTGTTTTCTTGGCCATTTAGACTTCTTCCTTTGAAAAAAGTTCTGTTTAGTAGAGTTACTCACTTCCTTATTGGCTCATTGATTTTGGGGGAGTTTGGTTTTTAGAGCTCCCAGTATATTCTGCTTATCAGTCCTTTGTCTGATGTATAATTAGCAAAGATTTTCTCCCACTCTGTGGGTGATCTCTTCAATTTAGAGACCATTTCTTTTGTTGTGCAGAAGTTTTTTAACTTTATGTAGTACCATTTGTCCATCCTGTCTCTTACTTGCTGGGCTGCTGGAGTTCTACTGAGGAAGTCTTTGCCTACACTTATTGCTTCCAGAGTATTCCCTGTTCTTTGCTGTACTAACTTCAGAGTTTGGTGTCTGATATTAATCCACTTTGCATTGATACTAGTACTAGGTCATAGGCATGGGTCTAGTTTCAGTTTTCTTCAGGCAGATAACCACTTTTTTCAGCAACATTTGTTGAAGAGCCTGTCTTCTCCAATGTATATTTTTGGTGCCTTTGTAAAAATGAGGTGGGTGTATCTGTGTGGTTTCATCTGGGTCCTCTATTCTTTTTAACTTGTTTTCACATTTCACATCTGTTTTTGTGTGCGTACCATACTGTTTTTATTGTTATGGCTGTTTTGTATAGGTTCAAGTTAGGTATTAATGTACCTCTAGTGTTGCTCTTTTTTGCTTAGTATTGTCTTTGATATTTGTGGTCTTTTGTGTTTCCAAATTAATCTTAGGGTAGATTTTTCAATCTCTGTGATGAATGCCATTTGGATTTTTATGGGAATTTTGTCAAACATGTAGATTGCTTTGGATAGTATAGCCATTTTCACTATATTGATTCTGCCAATCCATGAGCATGGGAGATCTTTCTACCTTCTGTAGTCTTCTTAGACCTCATTCATCAGTGGTTTGTAGTTCTCTTTATAGAGATCATTTACATCCTTTGTTAAGTTTATTCCTAGGTATTAGGTTTTCTTGAGGCTATTATAAATCAGTTGTCTTCCTGTATTCTTTTTCAATTTGTTCATTGTTGGTGTCTAGAAAGGCTACTGATTTTTGTAAGTTGATTTTGTATCCTGCTACCTTGCTGAAGCTTTTAAGGTGCCTAGAACTATTTTGTGTGGAGTTTTTTGGGTCATTGAGGTATAGGATCATGTCATCTGCAAATAGGAATACATGGACTATTTCTTTACCTATTCATATTCCTTTTATTTCTTTTTATTGCCTTATTGCTTGGTTAGGAATTCCATGACTATGTTGAATAGAAGTAGGGAAAGTGGGTAACTTTTTCTCATTCCTGACTTTATGGGAAATAGTTTCATTTTTTCTCCATTAAGTATGATGTGGCCTATAGGTTTGTAATATATAGCCTTTAAAATGGTGCAGTACATTATTTCTACTCCTACATTTTTTAGAGCTTTTATCATGAAATGCTATTGAATCTTATCAAAGGCTTATTCTGCATCTATTGAGATGATCAAGTGGTTTTTGTCTTTGTTCTAGTAATGTGCTGCATCATATTTATTGATTTTGTATGTTGAACCATCCAAGTAGGATGAAACCTACTTGGTCATGGTGAATGATCTTTCTGATATGTTGTTGGATTGAGGTTGCCATTATTTTATTGAGGATTTTTGCATCAGTATTTGTAAGGAGACTGGCCTATAGTTCTCTGTTTTGTATATATCCTTGTTTGTTTTTGGCATAAGTATAAACTGGCTTTATAGAATGAGTTAAGCAGTGTTCCTTCACTTTTTATTTTGTAGAAAAGTTTATAGAGTGCTGCTACTAACTCTTCTTTGAAAGTCTGCCAGAATTCAGGAGAAAATTGGTCAGGTCCTGGACTTTTCTTTTTTGGGAGACTATTGCTGCTTCAATCTCATTATTTTTAATAGATCTGTTTTGGTAGCTAATAGCCTCTTTGTTCAGTTTTGGAGGGTCATAAGTATGTAGAAATTTGTCTATATTTCTTCAAGATTTTTCAATTTGGAGTATAGGTTATCAACATAGTCTCTGATGATTCCTTGAATTTTCTAGGTGTTTGTTGTGTTTGCTGTTATCTTCCCTTTTATGCTTCTGATTTTACTAGTTTCAGTTTTTTCCCATCTCATTTTCATCAGATTTGCCAGGGGCTTGTCAATATTGGTTTATTTATTTATTTATTTTATTTTTTTTGGTAGCACTGGAGTTTGAACTCATGGCCTCTTTCTTGCTAGGCAATCACTCTATCACCTGAGCCATGGCCCTAGCCCTTGTTTATTTTTTAAAGAAACAGCTTTCTGTTTTGTTGATTCTTTGAGTGTTTTTTTTTTTTTTTGGTTTGTATTTCATTAACTTTAATCCTTATATCATTACTTCTCTTCTTCTGCTTGTTTTGGGTGTTCCTTGTTCTTGTTTTCTTAGGCATTTGAAATGTAGCATTAGGTCATTTTTTGAGCTCTTTTTTTCCTTTTAATATATGCACTCATGCCAATAAACTTTCCTCTTAGGACTGCCTTTGCTGTGTCCCATAGGTTCTGATAGGTGGTGTTTTCATTTTCATTTACTTCCAGGAATCTTTTGATTTTTTTCTCTAATTTCTCCTATGACTCCCAGATCATTGAGCAATGTGTTATCCAACCTGCAATTATTTGCATATTTTCTGCTCTTGATTTTGTTGTTGAATTCTAGTTTTATTACATTGTGATTAGATAGAATGTAAGGGGTTATTTATATTTTTTTATGTTTGCTGAGACTTGGTTTGTGCCCTAAGATATGATGTATTTTGGAGGATGTTTCATGGGCTGCTAAGAAGAATGTATACTGTGCTGTTATCAGATGAAATATTCTTGACATCTGTTAGATTAATTCGATTTACAGTGTCATTTATTTCTAGTATTTTTTTGTTAATTTTTTTGTTTGTATTACCTTTCTATTGGTGATAGAGGAGTATTAAAGTCTCTGACTACCACTGTGTTGGAGTCCATATGTGCTTTTAAGTCCCTTATTTTATAATTGATGAAATTGGGTGCACTGACATTGGGTGCATATAAGTTGATAATTGTTAATTCCTTTTGACATATTGCCCCTTTTATTAGTATGAAGTGTCCTTCCTTGTTTCATTTTTCCAATGTAAGTTTGTAATTGAGTTTATCTGATGTAAGTATTGCTACTCCTGCCTGTTTTCAGGGCCCATTGACTTGGTAAATATTCCAGCCTTTCACACTAAGCAAATGTCTATTTCTGTCAATGAGATGGGTCTCTTTTAAACAACAGGTTGTTGGTTCTTCCTTTCTAATCCATTTTGCCTAATGGTGTCTTTTGATGAGGGAGTTGAGACCATTGACATTCACTGTTAATATTGATAGATATGTGGTGATTCCTATCATTTTGTTTCTTTGTTGTTGTTTAAAGACTTGATTGTGTGCAGCCAAATTCATGTTACTCTCTGATTACTTGCCTTTTCCTTTCCTGTGGTTTGATACTTCCCTTCCTCTAATGGCTTTATTTACTATCGCCTTCAGTGTGCAGAATTCCTTGTAAAATCTTCTGCAGTGGTGGTTTAGTGGTCATATAGTCTTTTGTTTCTGTTTATCATGGAAGATTTTTTATTGCTCCCTCAATTTTGAATGATAGTTTTGCCATGTAAAGTATCCCAGGGCTGAAATTATTTTCATTCAGTGCCTGAACTATCTCACTTCATGCCCTTTTTGCTTTAAAGATATCCGTTGAGAAATCTGCTGTTATTTTGAAAGGCTTATCTTTATATGTTATTTATTTTTTCTCTTTTACAGCCTTTAATATTCTTTCTCTCTTCTCTGTGCTTCTTGTTTTAATGACAATATGCCACGGGGAAGTTCTATTTTGTTCAAGTCTTTGGTGTCCTGGATTCTTCCTGTATCTGAATGGGCGTTATGTTCTCGAGATTTGGGAAGATTTCTGTTATTATTACATATTATTACATATCCCTTTGGCTTGCACCTCTTTTCCTTCTTTAATGCCCATGATTCTCAGGTTTGGACTTTTGATGGAGTTACTGAATTCTTCCATATTCGTTTCACAGGTCTTGAGTTGTTTGACTAAGCTTTCTTCTGTTTCTTCTTTAATTTTTATTTTATCTTTGAGCTCTGAGATTCTGTCTTACATTTGTTCTAGTCTGCTGGAGTAGTCTTCCACTATCTTTTGTTTGTTTGTTTGTTTGTTTGATTAAAGAGATATTTATTTCTGGATTTCTGTTTGATTTTTTTTTCTGAGGTTTTCCATATCTTTGTTAAACTCTTCTTTTATGTTTTCTGTTATCATCTTTAATTCATATACATCCTTTCTTACAGTGTCCTTTGTATCACTTTGGTGTTTCTTGAAGTCCTCTCTGAGATCATTTGTTTCTGTGTCTTTTCATGTTCTTTATTTTTGGTGTCTTGAAATTTCTTGAGTGCATCTTGTACATTCTGACATCATGTCTAATATCTTGTGCATGAGTTTTTCAGTAATTTTTTTCCAAGATATCCAATTTGAGGGTTTTTTTGTGGGCATCATAGGGCTTGTTAGTGACATTTATCATTGTTTTGATGGGGTCAGTAACTGGGTATCCATTTTCTTCATTTCCCACTGTCTCCTCCATTGAATTATTTTTTTGCAGAGTCTACTTTTCATCCTTCTTCTTCTTCCCATTGCTCCACTTGTTGCTGTGCAACTGTTTTCTTGAAAGGCTAGTTAGTGTTTTTAATTGCCTATTTTCTTTCCCTTGATTTAATTTTTGTGTTGTGATTGACTTGGTTGTTAGCTAGGTTGATGTGCCCTTTCTTTCCCTGGCCTGGAGGTGTAATTTAACATTAACAAATTCACAGGTTCAATGCCAGACCAGTTGTTTACATTTTATATAGAAAGACTTGTGGTGATAATATTAATATACAGTGGGAGTTGGAGGAGGTAATGGTTATTAGGCTAGATATAGAAACTTGGGTAATTGATAAAGGTGGTACTAAAAAGGGGGTGATAAAAGGGGGAGATTGGTGGTGGAAGTGGTATGGGGACTTCCTTGTTTTGTGGCTCTTGTGCGTGTTTGTGTGTATTTCTGTTGTTGTAGTGGAGGGTGCATATGGAGTGGGTGGGGGAGTTGTGCATGGTACATGATACTTACCTGTTTGTTCTTCAGATTCACACAAGCAACTTTTGGAGCCAGCCAGGGGGAAGAAATGGCACCACTTTTCTCAGCACAGCAAAATGTAGGGAGGTTTTCCATGGGCTAGGGGTCCAGAATGTCAAACAGTTCAGTTCTAATTATTGCCCTGTCTTCTGCTTATTGGGAGAAAAAAAAAAAAAAAAGAAATGGCCAGTGGGCTTTTTCCCTACACTTTAGGAACACCTTGCTGTTATGCCAAGCATTATTTTCATGGCTGTTAAGTGCAATTAAAAGCTGATTTAAGGGTCAGTCCTTGAATTTTATATGTACCTAATATGTTGGTGGGTTATTATTTTGTCTAGACACAATGAGAATTACCCAAGTGTAGCTCCAACGTCTCAAGTTGGTTTCTGGAATAATGGAGCTTAGGATTTCTGATTCCCTACCCTAACCACAATCTTGGATCCTTCATTTAGGTTACTGTATGGTCTGAGGAGAAATATTTCACTTTCAAGGAATGCTTAGAGGCCACTTAAAACATTCCAAATCTTATGTTCCTTTAAGAAGGACGGTATCATGAAGTTGTATCAGGTACATTCTGAGGCTCTTCTGCACAATAGCACTGCCCCTTAATTGTTATCCAGAAGAGCATTCTTGCCTTATAGGAAGAACAAGACTGCAGTATACATGATGGTATTAGTTTATTAACATTCCATAAAACTGTTTTTTATCATTCTCCAGTTTCATTGAAGTGACCAGTTCCAAGAAAGAAAAAATAGTTGTCAACTTGCAATGGAGAAAGGGGATGCCAATCAATTCAATCAGGTAAAATGTGAATACTATATCTTCAGATAAACAGGCTAAAATAAACTGTACACATGCAAGTATGCAAAATGCAGGGCTCAAGAAGCAGCTACTGTCATCAGTGAAAAAAAGAACTCCCTATATCCTGTTTTTATCTATTCAGCAATTTATTTCTGAAAAGTAATATTGCCTAAAACAGTATTGCCATGTTAAATGAAGGAGCTCCAAGAAAATTGTGACACCACTGAACTTTTGAGGCCTACTTCTGCTATGCACAAAACAAAGTATATGTGCAAACAGAGTGATTTTACTTCTATATACCAGCTTGTACTGTCTAGGAAAAATGCTTTCATTAAAAGTATAAACTACCATCCCAGGACATAACATAAATTGTGCTAAGTAAATATGTAGATATGAACTTTTTATATGGAGTTAAGAGTTGTTTTAATTTAATACATTTCAGGCTTAGATTCAGGAATAATCTAATCCTCTCATATGTGAAGCTTTATAATATTTAATATCTAAGCATCTGGAAATTGTCTTATTTTTAAAAATGTAGTTCTCAAGTCTTCCAAATGAAGTGTTTCTTTGAAGCAGGAAATAGAAAAGATTCTAATTTTGAGTGTGTTTGGAGGGACTAGAAATTATTGTACACACCCATATAAAGACTTCATTCTCTATGCAGCTATTATAATATTTTCTTGAACTAGCCCATTGCCTTGATTAACAAAATATTTTGAGGATATCAGCCTTTACAAACTGATTGTTTGCTCATACAAGAAATAACTTTGAGTAATAAGGAAGAATGTGAACTTTTTGAAGGAAAATATTGTGTTGCTCCAGGCAGAAGACAAGTAACATATCTATTGCTTATTACAATTTCTTTTTGTGTGGTACTGAGTGGGGTTTGAACTCAGAGCCTGCACGTTGAGCCATTCCACAAGCCTTATTGCTTGGATTGGGTTTTTTCAAGATAGAGTTTTGTGAACTACTTACTCAGTGTGGATTTGAACCATGTTCTCCTGATCTGTCTCTTGAGTAGCTGGGATTATGGGCATGAGCTACTAGAGCCTGGCCATTTTTTGTTTTAGAAAAAAATGTTTTTACTTATTTGAGTAAATAAATTCTCTGAATGACTACAATTACTTTTTTTAATTGCTATGCTGGGTGGGGATACATTGTGGTATTTGCAAAAGTTCTTACCATATATCACATATGTCATATTTGAATTCACCCTTTCCACCACTCTCCTTTATCCCCCTCTCCCTCCTCCCATTCCTGGAATAGTTTCAACAGGTATCACTCTTCCATTTACATATATTTGTGCACAGTATTTGCACCATATTCACCTTCCTTCATTTTGCCACCTCCTCTGCCCTCCAACTTGTGTCAATTCCCCAGCCAGAACATGTTCTGTGTCCTGTTCTCTAATTTTGTATTGGAAAAGAAGAAGAAAAAAATGATATATTTGTTTGTGCAAGATAAATACACAGGGAATTTCCTTGTGGCACTTCCATGTATATGTGTGTTATAGCCGGATTTGTTTCATCTCCTCTATTTTTCTTCTTTCTTCTTTAGTCCTTCTTTTTTATAAAATTCTTGTGCCGGGTGGGGGTATATTGTGACATTTACAAAAGTTCTTGCAATATATCAACTGTATTTCACTTAATTTCATCCTTCCACATTCTCCTACATCACCCCTCCCCCAATTCCTTGAATAGTTTCAACAGATATCACTTCTTCATTGATATACATGTGTACACAATATTTGTACCATATTCACCCTCCTTCACCATTTCCCTACCTCCTATCCTCCTCCTGCTGGTACCAACCCACTCCCAGGCTAGACCTGTTCTGGCTTAGACCTGTTCTGGCTTCTTGTTCTTTGATTTTGCTGAGGAAAAGAGGAATAAGTAAAAAAAAAAAAAAAAAAAAAAAACCAAGATAGCTATATAGGGAGTTTTTTGTGTTACTTCCATGTTTTCCTCTATTTTTTTTCTTTCTACCATAGTCCCCTTCCTATAGTGGTTTCAAACTGTTTAAAAGTTCTATATTCATTCTTACATAAAGAGTACATCAATCATATTCACTCTCTTGACTTCTTTCTTTTACTCTCCCCTTCTCATATGTGACCTTCCCTTAATGTGGCCTATTTTTCATAAAATTGCTATATTTGTATTGGGTTTATTTTCCACATATGAGCAAAAATATGTGTTTTTGGCTTCTGAACCTGGCTAGCTTCACTTAAAATGATGCTCTCCAGTTTCATCCATTTATCTACAAATGACAAAATTTCATTCTTCTTTGTGGCTCAATAAATTTCATTCTATAAAAATACTGCATTTTCTTAATCGAATCATCAGTAGTGGGACATCTTGGCTGTTTCCACAGCTTGGTTATTGTAAATCATGCTGTGATAAACATTGGTGTGCAGGTGCCTTTGTTGAAACCTGACTTACATTCCTTTGGGTATATTCCTAGGAATGGTATTGCTGGACTATAGGACAGTTCTATTTTTAATTTTTTGAGGATCCTCTACACTGTTTTCCATGGGGATTGTACTAATTTACATTCTCACCAGCAGTGTATCAGTGTTCTTTTTCTCTTCATCCTCACCAACATTTCTTGTTGTTTGTGTTCTCTTATACCCAAGGTGGGTTTTGGATCAATAAACAGAAATAATATTTAACCAGAGAGACAACTTGAGAAAAATTACCTGAGATAAACACATTGTAAGGAGGAAAGGTTTTGGTTCATGATTTCAAAGATTTCAGTCCACATTATTTTGAGACCATTCCTTTTGGAGATGTTACAAGCCAGTACATCATGATGGGGAGTACATAATTGAGCAAACTACTTACTTCATGGTAATGAAGAAATAAAGGAAGAGGAAGAAGGGTCATATATACCCCTCCCTGGAAAAGCATACTCTAAATGATCTGACTTCCCTCTATTAGGTCCCACCTATTAATGTTTTCATCACCTCTTAATAAACATAGCAGTGCTGGCCACCTGCCCAGCAAACATAAGGACCTGAGTTCAAATCCCAGTAACGTCACCCAAAAACTAAGTAAAAATAAACACAGTAGCTTGGGACCAAGCCTTCAATATGTATGTCTTTGAGGGACATTCAAGATCCAGACTACAGCAACATTATACATTGTAAATCATCAATTACAAAGTTAAATCTCAAAATTTAAAGTTACTAGGATAATGTCTATTGAAAAATGGTGCAGTTGGTATAATATCTATGTTAAATAATAATGCATATCATTTTAATAGAAAAATCTAATATATCTTATAATTATCAGGGATAATCCCATTCACAAATTAGGAATATCATACTCAGAATCCCACATTTAAGGGAGAAATTAACTTAGAGATATATTAATACTGTAGCTAATATAATTTCTAGTGTTCATTTTATTTATTTACATTTCAAATAATGATTTGAAAAGAAAGTGAATTTTGTTAGCTAGTGTCTTTTTCCCACTAATTACAGTCTCATTGTTGTTACTTTATTTTTTTTCCTTTTTGTCCAGAAGATGCTGCTGCTGCTGCATAGATGCTGATATGACTTTGGCAATGGCTGCTCTGTAGTTTCACTGTCACATTCATAACTGACAGAAAAAGGAGACTGGTGCCTTTTTTGTAGTGATTTTTATTTCTCCCCATGATTATTACAATCTTAGAAAACAAGGCATCATAAAATGTTAAAAAATCCATTTATGCTATCTGATCCAGGAAAGAAGTACAATGTAATATTGAATTTAGATGGGATCTGGCATTGATGATTTAGGATACAAAGGGTAAGGTGGAAAATGATGTGCATTTGCAAAACAATGGCAAAATCTAAAGAAATCATTTCACCTGCTCAGCATTAAAACACACTGCTATAATTTGGAATATCAAGTTAAAAAAAAGAAAATTTAAATAATGTTTAGGAGTAAGTAGAATCACATAAATTTCCTAGTCTGGAGTCACAAGCAAAATGGTACAGTAAAAGCTTTCTCTGTCTCTGTCAATGAGAAAAGTCAGGATAACAAAGGAGAGACTATATTCAGAAGTGAAAGGCAGGAAGAGCACTGGGAACCATGACAAAAGGACAGGACAGATGAAAAGAGCAGAGAAACAGAAGGATGACAATATGGATTAGGAAAATGTTTTAAGCTAAATCTCCAGCTCTCCCAGGAAGATGGAATGCCAAAGCCTCCACCACAAGGTACTGCTATAGGCCTTAACTTACAGACCTAACAGTAGAAGAAGTACACACCTCTTAGAAACCTTAAACCCCATATGGGGAATTGGTGGGACAGACAAGAAAGACATTTCTTCGCTCTCCCTAACTCAGAGGTCTGTACTAATTGACAGTGCCATTTTGAGCAAGGACCTATTTTTGAGTTAGAGCAAATCAGCAGAACTTGAAAGCAAGGAATTATTGCAGCACAAGAGTTTTTGGGATATCTAGCAACAGTATCTTGGAGGAGGAAGGCCACAAGGGCTAGTCCTGGAGAGAAAGAAGGTCTTCTGGGGGCAACTTGAGAAATTTAATCAGTCAGCAACTCAAGAAACAGTGGTTGATGGCATCATTTTCTCTGGAAAGATCAAGTTCCATTACCTTGAAGGTCACTGAGCATCAGAGCACTGAGCTTATAGCTGGTGTATTATTCTGGCTCCTGAAGCTGCTGACTGGATGCAGGGTTTTGCTGCCATGTGGAGTTTGAGACTAAGCTATTCTGAGGATAGAAAAGAATGAACATTTGCAGTTCAGAGAGTCTCAGGACAGTGAACCATGGTATCAGAAGGGAGGTGGGCACAGGAAGTGGTTGTGTAGAGAGAAAGAGTTTAAGGTGGACACAGTGAGGAGTTTAAGAAGCAGGGAGCTTGGGCAGTAAAGGTCCCTGACCTCCCTGGCTTGATCAAATCCCAGTGCCTAAGGATGACAGCAGAAGCAGACCACCAGTCTCATGGCTGGTGGAGTGCTTCAACTACTGGACTTGGCTGCCAGCCATAGGTATTTGCTGTCAAGTACGGCTTGAAACTTAGATACTCTGAGGACTTGAAAACCTTGGAACAACCATGGCTTAGACAGTATTGGGATATCCTGCCGCAGTGTCTGTGTGTCAGATGGCTATGATGTGTAGGGTCCTAGAAGGGATAGTGTCTGATATGGTCCCACTGAGAAGTTTCAGTAACTGAGAGCTTTGTCAAGGAAGAACATGTTTATCAATGGCCTTGATCTTCCTGGGAAAAACAATCCCACGTGTAAGTGTCACTTCAGACAGCACCAAGCCTGTGACTCCAAGAGTTATTTGCTGGTTGTAGGTTCTTCCTAACAGTTGAGACTGGGAGCTCTGAGAACAGGACCTGGGGATCATGTTATATCTCTTGGTCCCCTCTCTACCCCTGTTGCATGTGTTCTGACAGCCCTGAGACCTGTGGTCATACCACATGAGTCCCTTTGGCCCCTTTGTTCTCCATCATCAGTGCAGAACTCAGTGCTCTGTTTCAACCCTCACAATATCAGACACAGTTGTGGAACACCCTTTGAATTACCTGTGGCCTGTCTGTGGGGGTGCAAACTGGGGCCTGTGAACAAGTGATAACCTTTATGACTCACAGACCACAAATTGCTGTGCAACCAGCAGGAGTTCTCATACAAAAAGAAGGGAAGTTTCTAAGGTGAAAGCAGCAAAAAGGGGACAACTGACCTATGACTTTACATAACTTCAACCTATATAAAATACCAACCTATACAGAATAAACTGTTAAAGACTGTAGCTAGTTTTCCTCCATCTATCTAGAGATCAGACCTGGTATAATGAACATGTGGATAAAAGTTGGGCTATTGATCTATCACAAATCCTGAAAAAAAATCAAACTAAAATTCTGGAAAAAGAAAAGCTCAATAAGTAAAATAATAAACTAAGCAGAGCATCTCTCCTGTAGACAGGATCAAATTAAAGACAGAAAATCAATGCTTGAACACAAGATGACATATTTCAGAATAATGAAATATAGATGATAAACTAAAGGTGTATGAATGGAACATGCAAGGTTTCTGTGACTACTGACGAATGGATTAAGAAAATGTGGTATTTATACACAATGGAATTTTATGCAGCCATGAAGAAGAACAAAATGTTATCATTCACAGGCAAATGTATAGAATTAGAGAACATCACTCTGAGTGCGGTTAGCCTGGTCCAAAAGACCAAAAATCATATGTTCTCCCTCATATGTGGACATTAGATCAAGGGCAAACACAACAAGAGAATTGGACTTTGATCACATGATAAAGTGAGAACACACAAGGAAGGTATGACCATAGGTAAGACATTCAAAAAATATATAGCATTTGTTGCCCTCAACACAGAGAAATTAAAGCAGATACTTTAAAGAAACTGAGGCCAATAAGAGAAGGGGACCAGGAACTAGAGAAAAGGTTAATGTGAGAAGAATTAACTTAGAAGGTAACACACATGTACAGGAAATCAATGCATGTCAACTCCCTGTATAGCTATTCTTATCTCAAGTTGCAATAACCCTTGTTCCTTCCTATTATTGCTTATACTCTCTGTTCAACAAAATTAGAGATAAGGGCAGAATAGTTTCTGCCTGGTAGTGAGGAGTAAGGGGGGGTAAGGCAGGGAATCGGGGTGTAAGAGAAGGGGTGGGGGGAAGGGGGAAGAAATGACCCAAACAATGTATGCACATATGAATAAAATAAAAAGAAAAAAAAGACACTCTAAAAGCAAAGAGGTTATGGAATGATGTATTTCAAAACTTGAAACTTAACATAGATTACTGTATACAACAAAGCTATCCTTCATAACTGAAGGAGAAATAAACTTGCATGATAAAAAGTAACTAAAGTAATTCAAGTCTCTCAGTCAACACTGTAGAAGATACTTAAAGTAATCCTACGTAAAGTGGAAGAACATAAACACAGCTAGGAAACTATGGGAAAGAATTAACTTCAGTAAATAAGATGGTAGGCAAATAAAGAATGGGGAAGAACAAAGAATTACCAAAAAAAATCACAAAATGACCAGAATTGTTATCCACCTTTAAAAAATAACTGAATATTAATGATCTCAATTCTCTATTCAGAAGAATGGCAGGTTGGTACAGAAAAATAAGACCTAACTACTTGTCACCTGCAGGAAGCACACCTCACTTAACAAACACAAACAAAGTATTAAAGGGAAAGGTTGGACAAATATTTCCAAGAAAATGTAGGCCAAAAGTAAGCAGGAGAAGCTGTGCACATATCTGATAGCAGACTTCAAAACAAAATCATTCAGAGGAGAAAAAGAAGTTCACTTCACATTGACAAATGTAACAATTCATCAAGATGAGATAACAACTGTAAATGTTACATACCAAATGGTGTGCCAAATTTCATAAAACAAACACTACTGGACAGAAAAGTACAGAAAAAACGCAAGACAATAATTATGTGTGACTTCAATATACCACTCTCACAAGTAGATAGATCATTGAGCAAAACAATCAACAAAGATACTTTAAAATTACACAACACTATAGATAAAGTGGACTTAACAACTACAGAATATTTCACATAATATGCACACAGTGAAATACTACAATGAAACTTCATTATACAGTTAATATACACTAGTTAAAATGATTGAAAGTTGGAAGCTAAGAGGAATATCTTCATGTATTGAAATAACTTCAGCCAAATTTCTCTAGAATTATAGCTTAAAATGAGAAAAGTTTTGTACATATTTTCTTAAAAAGAAAGATAATGAATTAAACTCAAATAAGTAGGAGAACAGATATAATTGTGATTAGCACAAATATCAATGAATTCATAGTTAAACTAACAGGGAAAATTAACAAATTCAAAGTCTATTTATGCTTAGGTAAATAAAATGGATAAAGTGCTCACTTATCAAGTCAGTCAAGAAAAATGAGGGAGGGCAAAGATATCCTAACAGATTGACAAAAGACTTCACAACAGATATCTACATCTTAGTCCTCGTGACTTTGAATATTACTGTGATATGGAAATGTGGTCTATGGCAATGAAGTTGAGAGAAGAAGTCGTTGGAAAGTGAGAGGATCCTGGATTAAGAGTGGGCCATAACTGCAATGGCTTCTGTCATTATATGAGGAAGATTTGACAGATGGGAAGGCAGGAAAGGGGAAAGCATGGAGCACACACTGCAGTTACTAGTAACTAACAAAAAAGCAAGAAACTAATTTCTCCCTAGAACCCTCTTGACAGAGGATCAGAGATTCTTTTTTTCCTGAGGTCAAAGCTTCTGTCAGAGATGCTTTTTTCAAATTTCTGTCTACTGAAATAGTAAGATAATAAATTTGTGGTGTGTTAAGAAACTAAATGCATGATACTTTGTTGCAGCAACTATAAGAAATTGTGTATTATTTATATCAGACATAGGGAAGGCATCACAACTGATCGAGAGGATAGCAGGCCTATGTGCTGAGAAACACTGGTATACCCATAAATATGACTCTTTAGAAAAGAGCCAAACTTCTTGAGCTGTGACGTAGTACTAGAATGAAATTTTAATTCACATAAAGTATACGTAGAAATAGAGATATGGGTGAGATGAGAAGTAATTTGTACATATGTATATATAAGCACATATGCGCATAAATCATATTCATATGACTAAATATAATGTGATCTTCTAGATTAAATTAAGAAAGAAAAACAAAAGTAGAGGTAAATGTTGAAATCCAAAGAATGTTCATTGTATAATTAACGGTACCATACTAACTTTCATTTCTTAGTTTAAGTAGATACCACTTATTGTTATAAGCTACCACAGATATCAAGTTACATGAAGGATATATGATATATATATTGATTTCTGTAATATCTAATTTGCTTTATGTATACCAAATTATTCCAAGTAAAATGTATAAAAATTAAGCAGTTATGTTTTAGTTATGCTTTGTCAGGATACACCTCCCAGGTAGTATACTTCCAGAGATTTTTCATAAAAGAATTTTAAATAATTTGGAATTATTCTTTATTTGCTGAAGAAGGATAAATAGCCTATCTTTAAAACACATTTTTGATCAATAACCTTTGATTCTTATATAGGATGATTGTGAATATTCTACTGCTTACAGGTCTCATTTTTGTGTAGTAAGAATAATAATCATGAAAAAATAATGAAATTCAAGGTAACTCAATAATGAAAAAATGCCCCAAATTGGCAATTATAAAATTTAAAATAGTTTTATTCTCAAAGTACACTTCTAAAAAATTTGAATAGCAAATATATAGCAAATATAATTATTTTGTTTGTAATGTATTGAGATATATTTCAATAAATATTTCCATTCAAAAAGTTTATTAGGTACGTGTTTTCATGCAAAATTTTCTAATAGAAGAAAATTAATTACACAGTGAGGGAGTTTTATGGTATGTTCTGAAAAAGAAAGTTCAATATATTGTATAGAATTTTTAACTTGGTAAAGTATAATAATAGGAATGTAACAAAGTATTGCAAATATGATTGCAGAACAACAGACTACAAAACGTAAGATTCATTTGATGATTATATCTTAGAGAGTAGCATTTCATTTGGAACTAATAACAATGTTAAATTATTTCTAAAATTCTATATAATATCTTACTTTATTTTTCATCCTATTTTAATATCAAGGAACTTTAAATTATGACTACAAATATTTTCCTTAGCTGATATCACCTCACAATAATTCATTCCTCCCTTGCGATTTTCTGTTACATTGTGACATTTACAAAAGGTCTTACAATATACCATAGTTGAATTCATCCCCTGCACCATTCTTCTTTACCTCCCCTCCTCCTATTTCAGGAACAGTTTCAACAGATCTCATTTTTCCATTTTCATAAATGAGTATATATTTTCACCATATTCAGCTTCCGACATCTGTTCCTTATATCCTTCCCTCTTCCACTGATGCCAATGCCTAGACAGAACCTATTTAACCTCCCTGTTCTTTGTTTTGAAAAATTACATTTTTGTTTGTATACTATATCTAAATAGGGAGTTTGATTGTGGCATTTCCATATACATAGCTATAATATCCCAAATTGTTTCATCTTTCCCTATTTTTCTCCTTTTTACCCTAGTTCCATTCTTATGATGATTTCAACAGGTTTAAAAATTCTATATTCATTTGTGTATTGGAAGTACAGCAATTACATTCACCTTCTTAACTTTCTTCTTTTACCCTCCCTCTCCCATTTTTGACCTCCCTTTAGCATGACCTGTTTTCTTATAATATTGCTTGTATTTGTATTGAGCCTATAGTTCACATATGAGAGAAAGCATGGGGCTTTTGGCTATCTGAACATAACTTCACTTAAGATGATATTCTTCAGTTCCATTCATTTATCTGCAAACAACAAAATGTCATTTTTTTCTTTTTAACTGAACAAAATTCCGTTGTACATAAATACCATGTTTGTTTAACCTATTCATCAGTAGTCAGGCATTTGGCTATTTCTATAGCTTAGTTTTTGTGAATAGTGCTACAATAAACATGGGTGTGCAGGTGTCCTTCTTGTAACTTGACTTACATTACTTCAGGTGTATTGCTAAGAGTGGTATTGCTGGATCATACAGCAGTTCTATTTTTATTTTTAAAATTTTGTATTATTGTTGTGCTGGAAGTACATTGTGACATTTACAAAAGGTCTTAAAATACATCTACATGTTATACTTGAAGTCACCCCCTCCTTCATTCTCCTCTATCACCTTTCCCCCCATTTCTGGAATAGTTTCAACAGGTCTCATTTTTCCATTTACATATGTGTGTACACAGTATTTCCTTCATATTCACCATCCTACAACCTTTCCCCACATCCCCCTCCTTCCCACTGGTACCAACTCCCCAGACAACACTTTTTCTGCCCTTCCATTCTCCAATCTTGTGAAAATAAAATGATATTTTGATTGTTTAAAATAACTATACATTTCCACATATATATGTATTATAAAACAAATTGGTTCATCTACTCTATTTTTCACCTTTCTACCTTACTCTACTCCTTATGTTGATTTCAATACGTTTCAAATAGACCTGTTTTTGTTCTGTTTGACCAGTGTCATTTCTGAACCATAAGCCACCAAAAGAAGGGGAACATAAAGCTATAAATGTAAAATTGGAAAGTCAATCAGATAGTGTGCAGATTATCACCATTTCGTATTTACTAATGGATATTTTAAAGCTACCATTCCAAATGAATGTGACTATTGAGGATACAAAATAATTGTATTTATTTATTTAATGCAAATGCAATGTATTTTCATAGATTATCTATACAGACACTTAAATTTATCATCATAACCTGAAAATCAATGATATTTTATACAAAATATTATTAGAATTTTCAAAACTCAAGTGAAGGTGATTAAAATAAACACAGATGGGTGAGTTTTAAGGGGCAAACATTTAGCTAAAGAATTTACTTACATCCTCCATTGAATCACCATGATAATCTATATAAAAAAGTTTTACTTTTAACTTTAGAAAAAAGTGCCAAAGTAAAGTTATTTGCTTGGAAAAGAGAAAATTCTATGTATTATAAAAATGTATTTTAAAAATATATAATTAAGTATAACATTATAATATTTACTAACTTTCTGATTAATTCTTTTACTTTTAAAAGTAAATATGAGTTAATGAAAATGGAATACTGATTTGTACATATATGAATGTTCAATTTTGAAAATTTCTCTTGAACAAAATAAAATGATGCAAAAGTACTTTAAGAAAGATTGATCATCATTTTATTGGAATAGAAACCTTAAATGTTCTCTAACACAGACAAAGCTTAGTTTAGAATTCTGGCAGTGGAAATAAAGACTACATCTCCTCAGGGATTATTATTATTATAGTGGTAGGAAGGATAAAACAGGTTATGGAAAATATCCCACTTTTATTTTTATTTTATTTAGTTGCCAGAGATATTGCCATATTTTTGGAAAATAAAGTATGCATGAGTAAGGTTTGGAGAGGGAATGAGAATTCTATCTTAAGTATGTCATGTTAGTTGATGTATTTATGAAAATGAAAGTGAAATATTAAAAAATTACTTGGAATTTTCAATAATCTAGAGCTAAGGGAAAATTATAGCATGTAAAAGCAAATCCAAAGTAGTTATTAGGATGAGATCATGAAGAGAAAAGAACACAGAAACAAATTTTCTAAGACTGAGCCTTAAGATACAGGAAAAGAATTTTCAGAGAGGAAAGGGACAACTAGGCAAATAGAATTATGTTAATCTGTTAAGAAGCAGAAGCACAGGAGATGATTGCACAAACACAGGAAGAACTGCATTGCAAAAGACCAAAAATCATACGTTCTCCCTCATATGTGGACATTAGATCAAGGGCAAACACAACAATGGGATTGGACTTTGAGCACATGATAAAAGCAGAGCACACAAGGGAGGGGTGAGGATAGGTAAGACACCTAAAAAATTAGCTAGCATTTGTTGCCCTTAACACAGAGAAACTAAAGCAGATACCTTAAAAGCAACTAAGGCCAATAGGAAAAGGGGACCAGGAACTAGAGAAAAGGTGAGATCAAAAAGAATTAACCTAGAAGGTAACACACACACACAGGAAATTGATGTGAGTCAACTCCCTGTATAGCTATCCTTATCTCAACCAGCAAAAGCCCTTGTTCCTTCCTATTATTGCTTATACTCTCTCTACAACAAAATTAGAAATAAGGGCAAAATAGCTTCTGCTGGGTATTGAGGGGGTGGGGGGGAGAGGGAGGGGCGGAGTGAGTGGTAAGGGAGGGGGTGGGGGCAGGGGAGAAAAATGACCCAAGCCTTGTATGCACATATGAATAATAAAAGAAAAAAAAACATTAAAAAAAAAAAGAATGAGGTCACATCTGGTCTCTAATATGAGCGAGAGTCTTTCCAAGGCAGTAGAGGACATAATCTCTGGCCATTGATTTTTTTCTGACCTCAATCTGGGGGTGGGCATTAAGCCAACTTTAATAACGTACTTTAATTTATGCTATATATGTTTGATATGTTTGTGTCCATACATATGTATAAGTACCTGGTACCTGTACATATTTCACTGATGACTTCAGTAGGTTCAAATTTTTCTGCTGAATATTTAATCATAGAATTCTGTTATTGTATTTTGAAGAAATACTACTTGGCTAAAGAAGGCAATAATTTTTTAAGGTTTGAAAGAAACTATGTCACTTGGCATGTCACATTGACGTTCATATGGGTCAATTCTAGTGGATAAAAATAAGCATTTATAACAATAAAAATGTTAGCAGTATAAAGACTAGCATACATTAACATTTAAAAAATAGTTCATCTTTGAAATATAGAAGACTCAGAAGAATTGTTCCTGTACTTGAAAAGCACAGATACCATGGGTAGTAGAAGGTAATACTGGCTTAAATGGGTTGATTATTTGAAAGAAGTCAAAATATTCAAATTTTGGATAAAACGTCTGAAAATGGTTTGTACATTTTTGAGAAAACAGAGGATGAAACTCTATTTAATACAACTTGGGCTTATAAGTATTGGTGTTATCTTTTAGTAATGGAATTTTGCAACTACATTTTACATATTTATTTATTTATTATTTTTAAAAACAAAAACACCATTTACTTGCCATTTTTTAATCTACTAAGTTGGTAAAAATGATCAAGCTTGATAATATTTTATTCTTATTTTTTTTATTCACATGTGCATACATTATTTTGGTCCTTTCTCCCCCCTGCCCACATTCTCCACCCTCTCCCCCCTTTTACATTTTAAAATTTGATATGTAAACAATTTTGAAATTAGAATGTTGAGATGTATCTTCTATAATATGGGATGTGTTTGCATGTAGAGAGCACGATCATATAACAAGATTAACTGCATAGCAAGGTGTGCCCTTAGGATGTCCAGTAACTGTGAATTCTAGTTATCTGTTAGTTGTTTCTTCACTTCCACACAATTATTTAAAAATAAATTACTTAAAATTTAGTTTTAAGTTCTGTGTTTGATGATACACTCCTCTTTTCCCAGGTTTTCAGGAAGCAGAGGCAGAATGAAAATGGTTAGAGACCAGCCAGAGTAAATGTTAATATGAGATATGTTTTGAAAAATAAAACCAAACAGTAAACAAAGCAAAAAAACCCCTAAAAATCCAAAGACTAGTGTTATAGCTCTCATCGTAGAACACTTTGCAGCAAGTGTGAGGCTCAGAATTCAATCTCTATCACTGAAAAGACAGAAAACATAAATTATAAAAATTTGAGTTTTTTCTGTGATAATTTTCCTGAAAATACATTTGCAATTGTTTTTAAATTAAAACTTTAGTTCAATTTTAGCTGATATGTAAAAACATAGGAATAATGCTTATTTATGATATATATTGCAAGGTTTTTTTTTCATAAAAAATAGAATTTTCACTGAAATCTTTTAAAAACACATTTTAACTAGTATATAATATACAAAATAGTGTATATAATAATGGGATATCATGCAAGGTAAGTGTATGCATTGTGTAATGTTTAAATCAGGTTAAACATATTCATGTTTTCAAGTTTATCATTTCTTTACTAGGGCAACATTCAAAATCACTTCTTCCAGCTTTTTGCTATGTAAAGTGGGTCATTGTTATTTATGACCACCCTGTTGTGCAATAGCACACCAAAACTGCTTATTGCCAGTTAATTCTAATTTAGTACACAAATGATCAACTTCCCCTTTCCTTTATTCTTCCCAGACTTAATAATCACAATTCTTGCCTCAAATTCTGTGAGATTAAATTTTTTAGATCCCACATATGAGTGAGATCATCTACTACTTATCTTTCTTTGCTGTGTTTATTTCACTTAACATATTGGAGTACACTTCCATCCATATTGATGTAAATGGCATAATTTCATTCTTTTTATGACTGAATTGTATTCCTGTGTGTAAGCATCATACTTTGTTTCTGCATTCATTGGTTGATGAATGCTTTGATATTTACTTTTTATTCTAGTATGAACAGTGCTGCAATGAACATGGAATGTAGATGTCATCTTGATATTCTGATTTCATTTCCTTTAGATATATGTGATTAGTGTTGTACTTGTATTGAATGACAATTTATTTTTATTTTTTCTGAGGAATTTTCATAATTGTTCTCTTAATTTGCATTCTCACCAATATCAACCAAATGTTTCCTTTTCTGCAAATACTCAGCAGAACCCATTATCTTTTGTCCTTTTGATAATAACTATTCTTACTGGAATGAAAGACTATTTCTTTGTGATTTTGATTTAAATTTCCCTAATGATTAGCAATGATTGAAATTTTTTTCATAATATGTTGGCCACTTGTTTACATTTTTTAAGAAATATTTGTTCAGATCTTTTGCCCATTTTTAATCAACACATCTTTTTGTTGTTTTTCATTCAGGTTTTAGTGTTCCTTATATACTCTGAATATTATCCCTCTGTCAAATTCATAGATTACAAATATTTTCTTTCATTCTATAGATTGTCTATTCATCCAAAAAATTGCTTCACTTATTGTACAAAACCTTTTTATTTTTCCATAATGTATTTTTGTCAATATTGCATCTATTTCCTGTGCTTGTGGGTCTTACCCAAATTCCTTACCCAATCCAACATCTTTAAGCATTTCCTTTGAGTTTTATTCAAATTGTTTCATAATTTAACTAGTGAGAAATATATGTCTAGTTTTATACTTCTGTTTTTGGATATCTAGTTTTCCTACAACCCTTTATGAAAAAGCTTAACATATTTCCAAAGCATGTTCTTATCACCTTTGTCAAAAATCAGTTATAAGTATGTGCTTATTTCTCGGGTCTCTATCCCACTGTTCTATGTGTCTTTTTGTGGTACAGTTTTGATTAATAGAGCTGCATAGCATGTTCTGAATCCAGTTAGTGCAATGCCATCTGCTTTATTATTTTTGTGCAAGGTACAACTGGGTGCCCATCTGTTTGCTGACTGGGTACAAATTTTAAGATTACTCTTTTGACCTGTATAAAAATGATAGTGGTATTTTAATTGATATCATTTTATGTATTAAATTGTTTTGAAATCATTTAATATATAAATTATTGCCCTTAAAAGAATAACAAAAAAGAATAAATTCAATGGAAAATGAAAATAAAAACTAAAATAGAAACTAGGAAAAGTTACTGCATGAGAATATGTCAGTAAGTAATGTAACATTGGTACACTTGTGCAAAATGAGATACAGTGCTCTATCAGATAAAGAAAAAACAGTTCATTACAGTAAAAATAATATATGGAAAATAAAAGCAAACCTTGATAAACTCATCTTTTCATGGTAATGGCAGCTGGAAAATACTTAAGGAGTCTAATAAAATATAGAGTTTAATATCAACAAGATTTCTAAAATAGATCCCCTATTGAAAGTCAAATGATTATTTTTGTTTTTGCTGTTGTTTTGCTTTGAGATTGTTTTTCATTCCATAGACAAGGCTAGCCCCTGCTTCAGCCCCTGGAAGGTTGTGATTGCAGGAATGCACAGTCAAAAACCTGTTATTAACATTAAAAATATAACTTATATCCCCCCAAAAGCTGATTAAAAAGTATGTTTGGAAGATCAATACCTTTTAGGGTCCTTCTTTTAATGTGTCTATGATTATCAGTTTCCACCTGGTAATATTTTACTGGCATAATTAGTGTATATTAATTGCATAAAGAGTTTTCATTTTATTGTCATAAATACATGTAATCTACTTTGATCATATTTAACTTTTCTACTACTCTTTGTTATGCAATTTTCAATGAGTTCCATTGTTATTTTCATACATGTATATAATATACTGCGATCATATTAATTCCCATTATAACTGAAAAATATTGGATTATGTTTTTTATGTTTTACTATATTATTATATTTTATTAACTTCTATTACCAGTAAAGATATTTTATATATTATTTATAGTATATATTCGTATAGTATATATTCTGGATGTCATATATGTTCAAATATGTGTCAAAAGTACCTTAGAATAATATTGGGTGTGATTTTAACATTGTACTTGTAATTGTTTTATTCACACAATGATGCTGACATACATGAAAAGTCTGACAATACCTTATGACATATCTTTGAACAGGTAATTCAGATTTTTGTTTCAATATTCCTCTGTAAGTAAAATATGATTTTAAAACAATTGCTAGAAAGTGTGCTTCACCATTTGTTTGTTGATGTTCCCAAAGATTTTTCACACAGAATGTTATTGTATGAAACACAGTTGCCACCACCCTTATGTGCCAACTGAAAATATTAATTTAGCATTGAGAATAAAAGAATGATGCAGCAGCAGCAGCTACATCCTGAACAAGATCTGCAGTCTCCTCAAGACTCTTATATCAGGGCTTGATCACAAGTTGGCATTTTCAAAGGTCATCTTGCCCCTCAGTACTAGCCAATTACTGAGCAGCAGGTGCTACTGACAGTCAAACACTGTTACAGAATTAGCTCAGGTAACATGGAGACGTGAAGTATGTCTGAAGGTAAAATTGTACATGCATTTAAAGAAAATTTCCATCATGCTTTCAAATCTCCTTATCCTTGTCTGTACATAATACAGCCCATTTCTGACTTCTAAGATATTTGTAAATTACAGATTGTAAAAACACTCCAAATCCCAACTATCATTTGCATTCTGAGGACTTGACTTGAAACTCTCCCATGTATGCTTTCTTACAATAATGTATATATATAGTTTTTAAATCTCTTTACAATGAGCTGAATTCAATAATAGTGTATTATAAGAAAACATAACCAATCCTTAAAGATATACATATATAGCACTCATAAATGTATACATATAAATTATATATATGTAAATAATGTGTCTTATTTGCTGACTGACCTCAGTGATGAATATCAGCACATCACTGGATTGCAAATTTTATGGGAGCAGAAATTTTGTTATTTTTTCAGTGTAATGTACCTTATGCCTAGACTAGTACCTGGCTTTGAGTAGGCATTCAATAAATGTCAATTGAATGAAATAATGAAAACCAAAAAGAATAATGCTATTGCTATCTTTTATACAGCAACTTAGTTGTTAAAAAACCAAAATTAATTATAGCAATTTTATCAGTATTATTGATTTAATAATGCATTGAATAATGCACTGATACTTTGAAGGTATCCCTGATGTAATGAAAAGCATACACTTACAGAATCCAAAAAAATAATTACATGCTTGTCCTCTTTAATATTTAGCTTTTATACTCCGTAGGTATTCTTTCTGGTTAAGATATTTTTTCTGGAAAAATTTGGGACTGAAACCAGGGACGTGTACATAGTAGGCCATGTGTTTTATTACTGATCTACAGCCCCAACCACAAAATCTTAATCTATGAGCTAATGAATTCTGGTCAGCCCCAAGTCTATTGCTTAGTTTCTGAACAATAGCATAACAGATCCAATATTTTAATTTGTAATATTTTCAAATAAAATATAGAGGCAATATTATACCTTCCCTTGGTTAATCTGGGGATTATATGTACTAAAAAAGAATTTAGCAACTGTAGTCGGTTGAAAACCCTAAAGACATATGCTGAAGTTGTAACTTCTTGTGACTTTATAGAATCTTTATAGATGGAATCAAGTTAAGATAAAATCATATTGTACTAGGATGGGTGCTAATTGCAATAACTTCTACCACAATTAGAACAGCTGAAGGAACAAAGAAACACAGGGAAGAAAGCTATGGAAAATGAGGGCAGAAAGCAGAGTCATTCAGTTATAAGCCAAGGAATAAACACCATGAGCAACCAGAAGTTAGAAAACAGTAAAAAAAAAATTCCTTTTTATTAACACCTTGATTTTGAAATTCTAGCCTCCAGAACCTGAAGAAATTAAGTTTCTATTGTTTTAATCCATCCAATTTGTGGTAATTTATTTTAGAAACTCAAGAAAGTTAATACCACAGTAACCCTATTCTTTGGTAAGTATTATCTCTTTCATGAATAAGTAAGTTACGTAAATCTCTTTCATGTCTTAATTTCTTTATGAGCAGAAATTGGAGCATAGTAATTCCAGATTTTCAGTATTAATATCAGAGATGTATTCTGTAGTATACATGTACATAATCGTCAAAGCCTATCAAATGCTCTCTTTCAATTGTGTTTGGTAGTGCTATCATGAAAACATGTTTTACATAAATATTTTGAATGAAATATTCTTTAGGGAGTAGAATTTGTGAGAATATATATACATGTATGATGAAGGTATTTACCTATTTACAGGTAAAATTTTGTGTATTTTAACCAGTATTCTAGTTTGCTTGATACGCTGCTTTATGCATGATTTCCTGAATAAATATTACCTGACATTTTTCATTTATTTCACTGATACCATTACACATAAGCAGAATAGTTTCTTTTAAGTTGAGATTTTTTGAGACTAATATTAGCATGAGTAAGATTATCATAGGAAAGTCTCTTAAAAAATAAAAAACATTCCAAGTTATCTGGGTTATACAAACTTTAAAGTAAGACTTGCAATGTATTTATCTTTCCATGTTTTATATCTAGCAGATACAAAATTCAAATGAATTTATGAAAAATAATCTAGTTACATGACTGTCTTTCTGGCCCCAGATGGCCCTGACATAAAACTCATCTTCTTCATTGAATTCCCAAAGTCATCTAATCAAACCAGTATAATTTTCTCACTTTAATTTTATCCAGAATATGTGGGGTTACAAGAAGGATAGAAATGTATGGTAAACTGAATATTATATTTCAATTGAAAAATCCAATTGTACTTGTTTTTTGTCTGACTTCTCCCATGCAATGGTAGTTATTTGTCAAATTCACACAAATTAAAGGAAAACATGATTATGTTATATATATATATAACCTCTGTCATGATGTACATGACTTTCCTAGCTCCCTTAAAATAATTTAATTTTCCAAGTGCCAGTGTTTCATGCCTATAGTCTTAACTACTTGCGAGGTTGAGATCTGAGCAAATAGTTGCAGATCTCATCTTTAAAATAACCAGAGCAAAATGGACTGGAGGTATAGCTCAAACACTAGAGAGCCAGCTTTGCAAGTAAGAAACCATGAATTCAAATCCCAGTTCCACAAAAAAATTATACTTAAAATGCAGTACACATCTAAAGGAAAGATGTACCAATGGGTGCTCTATTGAGAAAAATGGGGATATAACTTAAGTGATACCCTCGAAAAGCCCAATCAAAACTATCATGCAAATAATAAATTTGCAATTTAAATGAAGCATTTCATTTTACATATAAAGTTCTACTTTTGTAAAGACAATCATGCAAACAGTCATCAAAAGGACTTTAAAACCAAAGTTTTGTAAAGCACTGTTCCACTACTGGAGTTTGTGCTATGTAGTAATTTACTTAACATCTCATATCACAGTTTGCATATCTATAAAACCAGAGTCCTAATAACACTCAACTTATAGGAAAGTTTTCATGTTGTAGTGGTACAATTCCTACTTTGATCTTAGTGCAGTATATTGCAAATACAAAATAAAAATTTGCTTTTATTAATGCTGTTACTTTGATGATAATGATGAGTGAATGGTGAAAATCCAGCCCATTTCCTTTCAAATGAAATCTTTTTCTTCCTATACTTTGTTCTCAGTTGATACCCTTCATTTACATATTGAGAACATCAAAGAAAGGAGATTCCACTTTTATTGATTTCTGAAATTAATTTGCTACTAATGATAAATGTATCTACATACATGACCTGTACCTGTTCAATCTTTTCCACTTTATCTTCTCATAAAAGAACAGTACACTTTCTCCTCATTCAATAGAGATATTAACCCTTTAATATAAGTTTATATTAATCCTTTAATAAAACTTTAAACAATTTGCATTAGTTTCCTACATAAATTAATGTCTATGGACAAAATTTCTCAAGGCCAGCTGCCTCAGACAAAGTGAATCAGAATCTTAAGTGCTTCTCAGACTTTCATGAACAGATGAACTACCTGGGAATCTTGCTAAAATGCTAATTCTGATTTGATACATCAGAGATAGGTTTAAATTCCTATCTCAGGTGTGATTGATACTACAGATTCATATTTGTCAGTAACAAGAACCTCACAGATAGACAACTGTGTCCTGCAAGGATTCCCTTTTTATATCCTTTCTCTCACAGTGTTTCAAACTATCCCTAAATAATTTATCAGTGAAATCTTTAAAGAACCTGATTATACTCTTTCCTTCATTAAAACAGTCTTGCTCCACCAAATCTTCCATGTTCTGCCACACTAGGGTCTCTTACTTTCTAAGGATGACAAGATGTTTTCTTTTTCCAAGCCTTTACTTACACAACCTACTCACTATAACAAGAAGGATGTTCCCTGACCAGCTCCCAGTTCGGTCTTTAAATTTCAACTATCATTTTTATGTTTCAAATTAAATGTCACCTCTTCCAGAAGTCATTTAAGAATATCTAAGAAAAGTAATCTAGGTGCCTGTTATGTTCCATATCTGGGAAAGCTACCTTTCTGCCTTGTTTGGTGGGCTATCAGTTTTATTTACACAGTCTTTAAGCTCTCTTTTGTCCTATCTCTCAGAGATGGTTCTTGCCCCCATAAAACTTCAAAGAATTTGCATTAGTTTCCTTTTACTGCTTTAAAAATCACTATAAAGTTAATGAATTACAACACCACAAATTTTAAACTAATAGTTCTGGAGATCAGAAATCTAAAATGAATCACAGGGGTTCTCAGGCCTGCTTCACCCACCTTCAGTTTATAAAGATACCCATTTGTGTAGGTAAGCCAGGTGTTGTCCTCTAGCCCTATGCATCATTGGATTTCAGGCTCCTAATAACATGTAATTAGACATCAGTATTTATTATAAACTTTGTTTCCAGATTGCTGGCTGTTCTTTGGTGATAAAGCTCCCTTCTCTAGCTAGCTACCTTTATGGATTTCCTTAGTATCATTCTCAGTATGGTCTATTTTGGTGCCTGGGGGTTGAGTAAACCTGGAATAAATATCCTTAGATGGTAATGAAATAAGTTAGTATGAGAGCCTTAAAGTTTTCTAGTTCATGATGTTCTACTTAGTGGTTTGTAAACAAAAAGAAGGTAAAGGAAGAAGAAAAAAAATCACTTATGTTAAAGAAATAAATAATACATTTATAATAATTTCTGCCTTCTAAGGAAAATTGGTCTAATAACTAGATAGTATATTATTTGAAGTCCAAATAAAGACTTCATCCTTAACACAATGAATTTGGCATATAGGAAAACAAAAGAAAATGAAATATTGGCATGTGGAGTTAGAACCTAGAAGGCAGGAAATTTCCAAACAATTTTGTTTAAACAAATAAGTATGGTTATTCATTGCATTGTGCCAACCAATCTTCAGGTTACATGGGATAAATTCAGAAATAAAACAAAATAATTTTCCCTATGTTTTCTGTCCTCCTGTTTGAATAAGCATCCTGTACAATACCACATCAAAGACAATAACTCTGCCATGATTACTTCAGAATTAATGTGCTAATCCTGGAGCTCTAAGTGTGAATGACACTTTTGATAGATGTTCCTTGCCAGTGAGTAATTTGATGGCAGAAGCAGACAAATTGCAGGGAATCTGAATTAGGGTTTTCCCTATTCTTCTATGTACCTTTAAATTCCAGAATTTTGTTTGTATTAAAAACAGTTATTTACATACAACCTTCCTCAAAGCAGAAAAATCAGAATGGTTCATTCATCACCAGCCTTGAACTGGAGAGAGGATAAGAATGCCTGGTTGTAATCCTTCCCAATTTATGAAATGAATTATCATTAGTTATCCCAGCTGCTGTTACATCTCTAAGAGCCTCTATTTTTTAACTTCATAAGAGAAGAAGAGGAGAGAATTTGTTCTTGAGATTCATAATGCTCAGTGACTTTATAAAAACTTCATTTATCTTCCTATTACTCGTTTTCTCACATGTTGGAAAGAAATAGGTCACATGCATTTTCTCTTGATGAATGTGATAAGGAAAACAAATCCATTAATGCCTACTGCTTTCTACTGAGAACTGGTAACTGAAGTTTGCTAAATGGAAAGCAACAACAAAAACATAAACCTCCCTCTTCTTGAGAACAGATTAGGTTGAGTACAAAAGAAGAAAGTATTGAATGACTGAAAATGTGAATGAGAATAGGCATTTGAAGATTTAGGTAGAAAGAAGAGAAAATGAAAGGTATGGATAAAAATTAATCTATGGATTTGTTATGTTCTTCTACATATCTTTCTTATGACTTAAAATTGTTTATGAAGATGATTTTCTTGAAGTAGTGATTATATAAACATCGATTGATGTTAGTTCTAATTTTTCCCTGCTACATCTCATAAACATACCAGGAATTCTCCTGTCTCTAAAGTTCTTCTAATAAAACTGCTGCATTTAAGGAATCAACTGATTCCTTATTCTGTAACTTATGAGACTTATTCTGTAACTGGTGAGAGATAACTTAATGCAGGGACTGACTCCTCAGTGATGCTGAACTCAGAGTTTGTCATTCTGGCACAGGCTAGTTTATGCTCTCTGGATTTTGCAGGTTGTGGAGGTAATTGGGGTACTTAAAGATTGAATGAGAGTTTCTTCATGCGTGTTATGAAAGCTCATTATCCAGAGCTTAAATGATCTAATCTCCTTGCAGATGCAATATTTTACTAAATCTGAAAAGAATATCCTGACCTTCATGAGTCTTCAAAAAATTTTAGTAAGCTTTCCTAGGAGCTAAATCAGAATTTAAAAAATCCTTAGTGCAACAGTGTACCAGCACAAGGTCACAAGTGACCTGTTACCCACATTATTTTGGATGGTTATAAGACATGAGGCAGAATTCTTTAAGCCACGTGGTCCAGAGAGCTTTTTGATTCATTAATCTAGATTCTATTAGAATATTAACCCTAAAACTAAATTTTAGAGAAAATATAGGATAATTTTTTATCTGTAATTTTTCCTTCCTATGGTTTCAGGTTTGCAAGAGGACAATTAGTGAACCTCATATTACATTCATATTCTTACATCATCCTCTAATACTCCTGGTATTTCACAATATGTCATAAATTGTATAGTTTTCATAATTAATTACAAAATTAATTAATTGTGAAATATCAACAAAAAGTTTTTCAAGGTTAGGTTATTAAAACTGTAGTATCTTTACATTTTCTTCAGTATATTATTCAGGGAGAAGCCTAATGCCATAGGTGACAGATACCCAAGTAGCCCTTAAGAACAGTCACTGGATCAGGAGCTGGGACATATGGATGCCATTTGGCAACTTCATTGTCCAGCAATAGCCAAGTCTTCACATAACCGCATTAGTAGGCCAATATCTTAACTGCAACTTCACAAAACTCTCCAAACCAGAACAATTCACTCTGATGTATCTGATTTTGTGACATGCAGAAACTGTGTGAGATAAATGTATTATTTAAGCCCCTGCAATATGAAGTAAGTCATTATGGAACAACCGGTTATTGATGGTTCCTTTTCTTCCTCTTTCTTGATCATCTTTTTTTGCTTCTTATTTTCTAAACACATATGATGGTAAGTTTTCCAATCATCCAGGACCTGGATCATAAACTCACTAGAACACTGCTATGGTTTGGATATAGAGTGAACATCCCTCAAAAGCTTCCTGTGTATAAATGTGATCCTCACTATGAGGTATTAAAAGGGTGAGAATTTAATCTATGATGTTTAGAGGTGAGACCTTTGAGAAGTGACTCCACCAGAATTGAATCTGGTGACTTTATAAAAATAAGAAGAGAGACCAGACAGACCCACAGATATTCATATGTTCTCTGTCTCTTCCCACGTGATATTCTGAAGTAACTCAGGACTGTCAGTAGAAAGGTTGCTATAGTTTGGAACATAAGCATCCCCAAAGGCCCACGTGCTGGAGGCTTGGTCACCAGTGTTTTGTGCAATGGACATTGGTAAAACTGTTAAGAAGTGGAGCCTCATATGCATGTTCAGATCACTGGGGCATGTCCTTGAAAGGGATAGGGCACCCGGAACTTTCTGCTTTCTCTCCTTTGTTACCCAACTAAGAGTGAGTAATTCTGCCCCACTATGTGCTTGCCCCACTATGTGCTTCCACCATTACTACAGGCTCAAGAGCAACAGGGCAGCCAATCATTGACTAAAACCTCCAAAACTGTGAGCCTAAATAAACCTTTCTTCCTTGTCAATTGATTTAATGCAGACATTGTTGTAACAAAGACTGACTAACTCAAAGCCATGCAGACCCTGGATCTTGCACCTTCTGTACCATAAGCCAAAATAAGCTTCTTCTTAAATAAGTTTTTTGGCCTCAGGTATTTCCCAGTAGTAAAGATAGAGTAATAAAACACCCACATTTCAAAGGTTCAATAAGATTCCCTTGTAATCATAGTTGGGTTTTTAATGCTGTTTAAAAAATATGTATATATATGTATACATATATATACATATGTATACATATGTGTTATACAGTTTTTGTATTAAAACCAAACTATGCACATATACACAAATATCTTTTGTATGAAAGATACAATAGATGTATGTACATATATGTACGTATAGATATATAGATATATGTATATATAGATATATGTACATATATGTACATATAGATATAGAGATATATGTATATATAGATATATAGATATATGTACATATGCATATATATTTATTCTTAATGCATATAAATACACATCTATCTATAATATATATATGATATGAGATACATATATGAGATTAATAGATTTTACCTGCTATTTTCTAGGCACCAAAAAATCATCTCAAAATAACAGCAATAGTGATATTGAATATATGATTTATAATTAATTGTGACTTTTTTTATTTTTACATTAAGCACTGCCACTTAAGTCTTAACAGTGTATTCACCATGTCATTAAGGTGAGAAGATCCCACTAATATAAAATGAACAGAAAAATGTTTCCAGAAAAATAAATAGAAAATGGAATCTGAAATAATGTAAAATTGTACATAACATCAAATAAGGTACTTAAGTATCATTTACCAGTTGTTCTGAAGTGTCAAGATCATTTAAAATTGAACTTAATACTTTATTCATACTCTTTGGGAAAGTAGTTTAAGATTATCGTCTATTTCTTACTTGTCTCTTTAATTCCTGAGCTAACTTCCAGATTAATGTCACTTTGTTAATTTCCTTAATAAATGTTTAGTTTCACTTCACAGATGTTTTATTTCAAAAAATCCATGTATGCTTGGTTATTTTTTTTATATGATTGCTACTTTTATTATTAATTTTAGTGACTATTCTTTCTTGCTTGCCTGCTTGGCTGCTCACACTTTGTAAGCAAAGAATTATCTGTACACCTGGCTTCATTCTTCTTAGAGTTGAACCGAAAATTAATAAAGTACTGTAAAACAAGTGTTTCCTGATTTTCCAATAATTTTTCCTTGTCCAAAAAGTCTCTCTTGAACTTATTTGTAATGCAATATAAAGAAATAAAGGCTTTTTTCTTTACCAGAAATAGAAAACACATGGCAATATAATATCAACTTGTATATGTCACGTAATATATTACATATGGACAAGATGATGACTTCACATCAGTAAGGAAGGCTAAGAAATGGTTATGAAATTTCACAAATTTAGCTTATATTTTAATTCAAGTATATTCTGCAATTTAATATGTACATTTTATGACTTTCCCATAACTTCTCTGGAAGAACATACTGTATTTTGAATCCTTGAAATCCTGTCTTTTTATTTGACCTTCTTATTTTGTCATTGGGTTCTTTGTATATTTATGTTTTTAATTTAATGTTCTTATTTGCAATGTGGTGAGATGTTCAAGGAGAAGCTTATAAAGAGCACCACATAAGAATTTAGGGGTCTTTATAAGTTGAAAAACATCTATTCTTCTTCAAATATACAACAATGGAAATAGGAAAAAAATACAACCAAATCTCTAAACACTTAAATAATTAAATTGTAAGAAACATCCTGGAAGTCGACTGTTGTGTCCTTCCCTGACCCTTTTCAGAAACCTGATAAAGTCCTAAAGGAAATCAGCTTAGACACGTTCAGCTATATATATTAAGTATAAGAACTTTTGCTTAAATTTAACACATTTTAATTTAACTGAAAATAATATTTATAAATAATTTGTATTAAACTTAGAATGATCATGAAGAGTAAAAAACATTCTGTTTTTCTCAGTAATATTAATTTACAAATGCTATTGATTATTGCAAAAGTTATTTGGTGCAGTTTGGTTAAAATAATTTTTCTTAACAAGTATAAAATATTTCTAGTTATTTCTAAATAAATATATAATTAAAAATTTGGTTCCATTTCATTTATTTGAATTTGTCTTGTTGATAGTTTCATGATAACTAACAATAATCATAAATAGTCATAATAGAATAAAGTTGTAACATTTCTACCAAATGTACAGAAAATGTCAGTTACAAATTTTCTCCCTCAACTTTTGTGAAAATTAGCTAGCTCTTCTCTGATGACATTGCAACTCTGATCTCATTTGATTTATTAAGTTGATACATTTTTAAAGATGAAATACATTAGCCTTGGTTGTTCATTTGGTGATAAAACACATAGGACAAGTCATGATACATTATGAAAAGTATGTAACCTATTGAGTATGTCTTATGGATTTCAAATACCTCACATTCTTTTCTGTCTTTTCCAATGCCATTTCTTAACCTTGGTAACCTCATATTCAGCCAAACATCCTATGAACAATATCCAGCATTCCTTAAGAAACAGACATCACAATATTTTGGTTTGATGAATATACAGACTACAGTTTCCTAGAGGTTCAGGTAAGTTAAATAATCCTCTTGATATGCTCAGAGCAGTACAGTTGCACAAGGTACTTTCAGTGGTAAGTACACTCTTGAGTAACAAGAAAACCTGGTCTTTCCAGGAGACATGGTCTATGTATTACCATGCTGCCATAACTTTAGTATGTATATTACTAGTCAGTTTGATTGACAGAATATGATTCCTCTACACCTGAATCTAAAAACATGTGATTATGTAATTTTAAGTGGCAAAGAGGACCCTAATATGACATTAAGTCAAAGATACAAGATGGAAAAATTATACTGAATTTTCCAAGGGAGAGCAATGCAGTTTGTGAAAGTAAATACATATTTGAAGATGAAAGTTGCTGGCTTTCAAGTTATGGAAACAGCCAAGATGTCCCACCACTGACGAATGGATTAAGAAAATGTGGTATCTATACACAATGGAATTTTATGCAGCCATGAAGAAGAACGAAATGTTATCATTCGCTGGTAAATGGATGGAATTGGAGAACATCATTCTGAGTGAGGTTAGCCTGGCCCAAAAGACCAAAAATCGTATGTTCTCCCTCATATGTGGACATTAGATCAAGGGCAAACACAACAAGGGGATTGGACTTTGAGCACATGATAAAAGCGAGAGCACGCAAGGGAGGGATGAGGATAGGTAAGACACCTAAAAAACTAGCTAGTATTTGTTGCCCTTAACGCAGAGAAACTAAAGCAGATACCTTAAAAGCAACTGAGGCCAATAGGAGAAGGGGAACAGGTACTAGAGAAAAGGTTAGATCAAAAAGAATTAACCTAGAAGGTAACACCCACGCACAGGAAATCAATGTGAGTCAACTCCCTGTATAGCTATCCTTATCTCAACCAGCAAAAACCCTTGTTCCTTCCTATTATTGCTGATATTCTCTCTACAACAAAATTAGAGATAAGGGCAAAATAGTTTCTGATGGGTATTGAGGGGGGAGGAGAGGGAGGGGGTGGAGTGGGTGGTAAGGGAGGGGGTGGGGGCAGTGGGGAGAAATGAACCAATCCTTGTATGCACATATGAATAATAAAAGAAAAATGAAAAAAAAAAAAAAGAAAGTTGCTGGCTTTGAAGTAGAGGAAGACAAGATAATCCAAAGACCTTAGAGGCCTATACAAGGAAGCATAGTAGAAAAGAATGGATTGCTCTATAAAGACTTCACATGAACACTTCCTACAAAAACTGTGACATGAGCCCATGAGATTGTTTCTGGTGCTAAGCCACTAAAATGTGTGACACTTTGCTATAGCAGCAAGAAGAAACTAACTAAAGTTCAGCTCTGAGATTTGTGGTTATTTGTTGGACAGTTTCCATGCATTTTAAAATCACTATTTCTTTTATCCACTTGATTAAAAATATGTATCAGCCACCATTCATTAACAACTTACTTTGCAACAGGAATTTTCTGTACATTATGTAACTGCTCTTCATTTCAGCCATGGAATTTGATGTATACATGTGCATATCCTGTATTTTTTTCTTTTTTAAAGTAGCATAAATTATTAAAAACATTAGTTAAATTTCTTTCAACAATTTGTTAAGTAGAAAGAAATATAAGATGCTTATATGAACTGATACATATACACAATTCTGACTACAACCTTTATAATAACAAGTTTCATCTGTGAAAATTCTTACCAAAGTAAAAATGATAATTCATGGATATAGAGTATGATGATGTTTTCTATGCTCCAATATAACACATGCCCTACATTTTTGTTTTCTCAATTTTTTTTTTCAATTGTGGTGCCAGGGTTTTGTTCTAGAGTTTCTTGCATGTTAAGCAAACACTTCATCACAGAGCTATACCCTCTATCTTCATGATCTAACCTTTGGATCTTAACCTATCCCTATTGGAGAAAAAGAGAGTAATGGTAAGTCACCAATTATTTGCAGAGCCTAAGAAAAAGAGACTTGTACTTAAATCTTGGTTCTAATAGTAACAACTTAGGCAATGCATTTAACATATTGAATAAGTTACCTAAACTATCACATTATCCCCCATAATATATTTCAAGTTATTCAGTAAATGAAGCATCTGTAGTTCATATAGCTATGTTTTAGCAATAAGTTGCTATTTGAAGGATGAAAAAAGTTAATTTCTAATGTACAAGTTAGAACTGAAAAGAAAATGAAAGCCAGTAGTTAAGCTCTCAAAGTTTTTATTACAGTGGTATTAAAATTTATATGTGTATGTGTTAATATTAACATTTCTTTTGATCATATATTAGGATCATGATAGGTTATCTATCAAACATGCTTTTGAATTTTAGTCATATAAGAAAGTGTAGGTGAGCTTAGAGTTATACCTCTGTAATCTTAGCTACACAGGAGGCTGGGGCAAATGGTATTCAAGTTTAAAGCCAGTACAGGCAAATTAAACACGATTCCTTACTACTGAATGAAAGAAAATAAAAAGTCATTTTCCACTAAGATTTGACACATCTATGAAATGAATTGCAAAGATTAAGATAATTTCTGAGATTTTCAAGTTGTCTGAAGTCCCATCGGGATAAAAATGGCAGTCAAGTTTCTTAGGGAACCCATCATCTACTATTTTCTCAGTGGTATTCTTGTTACATAAGATTTCAGTATTAGGATCACTATCAGCTTTATAATTTGAAACCATCTTTTTTCTCATTTTTATTAGCATATAATTCATTGTAGGGGAGATCCATTGTGAGAATTCTGAATAGTCTTACCTTGTACATTGGTTATATTGCACCCACCATCCCATTCCACTTAAAGCAATTACAAGAGATTTCATTGTTCTGTTTCATGTATGTCTATGAAACACATCAACCATATTCCCTCACCTTAATCTCCTCAATTAACCCTTCCTCTTCCCACACGTACCCCCCCCACTTTACATATTTTACAATCCTATAATTCTTTTTAAATTCCAAAGTCAATGTTCAAAGGGATTTCCCTGTGTATTCCAGCAGTGAACATAATTTACCTGGATCAGTTCAACCCCCTGTTACTCTCCCTTACTCCTTCCCTCCTACCTCCCTATTATTCAACAGCTTTTAGTACATATCTTATGTCCTCTACCTGGAAAGATATATGTATTTTGATAGTCTTGACTCTTCATCATTCTCTTTTCCTTCTCTCCACCCCCACGTTCCACAGAGTAGTTCCACTATTACAAACATGTTCTACATATGAGTTTGTATATGATCATGTTTATTTTTGGCTACATGTTTATCTTTTGGATCTATCTTCCACATACAGAGAAAACATGCAACCTTTGTCTTTCTGAATCTGGGTTACTTCACTTAGCATTATGTCCTCCAATTCCATCTTCAAACCCCATAGTTTCATTCTTCCTTATGGATGTATAAAACTCCATTATACATATATATGATGCATCTGGGTTGTTTCCATAGCTTGGCTTTTGTGAACAGTGCTGCAATAAACTCAATGTGCAAGTTTCTCTACTGTATCCTGACTTACTCTTATTGGATCCTAGGAGTGGTATCCTTGGATCATATAGTACTTCTATTTTTAGTTTTTAAAGTAATCTCCATATAGCTTTCCCTAATGGTTACATAATTTACATCCCCAACAACAGTGTATAAGGGTTCCTGCTTCATCACATCCTCTCCAACATTTGTTGTTTTTGTTCTTGGAAATAGCCATACTAACTAGGGTGAGATGAAATCTTGGTGAACTTTCGATTTGCATCTTTTTTATGACCAGGAAGTCGATCACTTCTTCATGTATTTAAAGGTCATTTGTATCGCTTCCTTTGAGAATTCCCTACTTAATTCGTGTGCCCATTTCTTCACTGGGTTGCTGATTCTTTGGGGGTTGAGTTTTTGAAGCTCCCTGTAGATTCAGGACATTAATTCCTCATCTGATAAATAGCTGGCAAAGATTTTCTCCCATTCTTTGCAGTTTCTTGGGTCTAAGGACTGTTTTGTTTGATGTAGTCCCATTTGTTCATCCTTTCTTTTATTTGCTGAGCCATTGGAATTCTATTTAGAAGGTATTGCTTATGCCTATATGTTCCAGTATATTTTCTACTGATTCCTATAGTTGTTTCAAAGTTTCATTAAAATGTTTGATTCATTTTGAGTTGATATTGATACAGAGTGAGAGACAGGGATCCACCTTCAGTCTTTTATATGTGGATGTCCAGTTTTCCGGGCAACATTGAAGAGACTACCTTTTCTTCATTGTGTGTTTTGGGCTCCTTTGTTGAAAATCAGTTGGCTGTAGCTCCATGAATTTATGGCTGGGTCATCTATTCTGTTCCATTAGTGTTCTTTTCTATTTTTGTTCAGATACTGTGTTGTTTTTATTTCTATGGCTTTGTAGTATAGTTTGAATTCAGGTGTTGTGTTACATCCAGCATTTGACCTTTTGTTCAGAATGCTTTTTCTAATTGAGTTTTTTTGTGTGTGTGTGTTTCCATATGAACTTTTGGATTTTCTTTTTTTGTGAAGAATGCCCTTAGAATCTTGATAGGGATCATGTTGAATATGTATATTGCTTTTGGTGATATGGCCATTTTCAGTGTTGATTTTGCTAATCCCTGAGCCTGGGAGATCTTTCCATCTTCTGAGGTGTTGATTTCTTTCGTCAGTGATTTATAGTTTTCAAGGAAAAGGTCTTTGGTTTCCTTCATTAAATTTATTCCTAAGTATTTTATTTTTTGTGGCTATTGTAAATAGGATTGTTTCCCTGATTTCTTTCTCAGTCTGCTCATTGTTGTATATAGAAAATCTACTGGATTCTGTATGTTAATTTTGTACCCTGCTACTTTGCCAAAAGTGTTTATGATTTCTACAAATGGTTTGGTGACATTTTTACGGTCTTTTAGGTAGAAGATCATATCATCTGCACGTAAAGATAGTTTGACATCTTCCTTCCCTATTTGAATCCCTTTTATTTCTTCCTTTGATCATTGCTGTAACTAGGAATTCCAAAATTATATTGTATAAAATTGGGGAAAGTGGACATTCTAGTCTCATTCCTGACGTTAGCAGAAATGGTTTCAGTTTTTCTCTAATTAACTAATGTTGGGTATAGTCTTTATTATATTGAGAAATATTCCTTTTATTCTTTATTTCTTCAGAACTTTTATCATGAAAGGTTCTCTAAATTTTTCAAAGGTTTTTTCTGCAATCATTGAGATGATCATGTGATTTTTATCTCTGCTTCTGTTTATATGTTGTATTATATTTATAGATTTGCATATGTGGAACCATCCTTGCACACCTGGAATGAAATCAACTTGGTTGTGGTGTATGATCTTTTTGATGTATTGTTGAATTTGGTTTGCCAGAATTTTTTTGACAATTTTTAAGTCTACATTCATTAAAGATATTGGTCTGTAAGTTCTTTTTTGCTGCAATTTGGTTGTATTTTTGGAATGATTGTAATACTGGCTTTATAGAATGAGCTTGGCAGTGTTTCTTTTATTTCTATTCCCTGGAAATATTTGATAAATACTTGCATGAGCTCTTCTGTAAGGTCTGATAAATTTCAGCCATGAATTCATAGGGTCCTGGATTGTGCTTTGTTAGGAGACTATTACTACTTTAATGTCATTGCTACTCATACAACTATTTAGGTAGTTAATATATTCTTGGATCAATATTGGTTGGTTAAATGCATCTAGAAATATATCCATTTCTTCTAGATTTTTCAGTTTATTTGAATATGTTTTCAAAGTATTCCTTAATGACCCTCTGGATTTCATCAGTATTTGTATTTATGTATTCTTTTTCATCTTTACTTTTATTAATTTGGGTCTTTTCTCTCTAGACTGACTTGGGTCTTGTCAGGTTGGCTAAGGCTCTATCAATCTTACTAATCTTTTTGAAGAACCAGCTTCCTGTTCCATTGGTTCCTTGTGCGAATGCTCTGACCTCTGCCTAATGTCATCTCCACCCCGAACTTTATTATTTTTCTCTGTCTGCTGGTTTTAGGATTGCTGTTCTTATTTTTCTAAAAGTTTAAGTTTCATTCACCATTTAAAAACCACCTTGAAGATAAATTTCTTCTGTCTAAGGACATTTTTTCTATTAAAATAAATAAATAATATTTTGATGAAAATCATCTTTTCATTTGCCAGATCCTTAAGTAATTTCATGTTTTCTAAAGACTTAACTACAGAAAAAGTTTTATTTTAATCATTTATGAAATTATTTAAACAACTGGCTGCACATACTTTGATGGTCATTTAGGCCTATAAATTTGTCATTAATCCAGTGGGATTTTCTAAAAAATAAGGTAAGAAAAACCAAATTTAAACTTATAAAATAATGAAGTTATGATGTTGTGGTGTCATTCCTTTGAAAATCTTGAACCTCTGCACGAAAAATCCAATCGACTTGGGAAATGAATTAACATTAGAACAATTACAATAGTTAGTTTTTGTTTCACAGAATTACTAAATAGAATATTTTAGTTTATTTTATACCAGGTGATAAAAATTTACTGAACTACCAACTGCATAGTCATAAAAAGTCATGTTGTGGGATTTTACAACAGGTACCAAGTAGTTATTACTGATTAGAGAACATTATATACATGTATGAGAATGCCATGAGACCTATATATTTATAAAATTAATATATACTAATTAAAAGTATAAAAAATACAAATCCAAAAATTAGATAGTAGAAAAATATATCTTAAAGTTATTTTAGATGATCTTACTAATGAATGATCAATATTATTCCCTTCCTACAGTAATGTCAGGCAGTGATAAGAGAAGAAGTAACAGGAGGAAAGTACAAAAATGTACTTAATATACATTTTGTATGACGGAAACTCTCAGAAGTCAAAAGAAGCAGATACACTTGAGTATTTTTATGCTTAGTTGTGATAGAATGGACAGGTGTGTAGAAGTATGAGTAGACAAAAAAGTGTACTGTATGGTAAGCTTAGGTGAACTTGGTGAATCTCTTTGTTCAAATTTTTCTTGGCATTCTAGTGTCTTTGAGGACATGGGTTTTCCTTTCCTCTGGGTGAAAGGATGGTACTTGTGGAATCATGCTTCATGGACTTGCTTCAGAGCAGAAGGACAAGGAGAAGCTGAGCATAATCTGCCTGGATCTGTTTTATGGTGAAAAGGAATGGTATTTTGAAGTAGCATGTCCCTAACTCCACAAAGTGAAAATCATCTTTGAAATTCATTTTAGAACTTGACTGAGTAAATTATATCAAAAGAGATATAAAATATAAAAGAAGAGCTGAAAATAATGATTACTGATTTTTGTTCTTTGGGATTATTAAGAAATTCACCACACTACAAAGTGAACATGATTCTTGCAGTGTAGTTTACATATACAAGTTTTATCACCTTTTATTCACAGATGAATGATGGATCAAAGCACTCAATTCCTGTAACCCTCAGGCTGTGATACATGTGATATACAGGCTCTGCCAAATTTTATTGCATAAACCAAGAGAAGGTGCCTTTCAATGTCCTAAATAAAGTTTACATGTTATGTAAGTGCTTTGTCTTCTACATTATCAGGTTAAAGTGGTACATTCAGGAAATATGTCTAAGTAGCTCTCCATTTCCATATTTTATTCAAAATAAATAATAATTTATTTCTATTCATACATCTTTAGTTTGTAATTGAATGTAGATAAGTACATACATATCTGTGTGTGTACATTTGCAGTTATATGTATTTCTGTCCTCTTTAAATACATTTATACTTATCATGTACATTTATACATATATATACATATTTATATTTATGCAGAAGGGCAGATTTACAACAATAAAAAGATCTTGATTTTATTCCATAAATCATAAATTACTGAAGGAAAATTAAAAACATTTAATGCTTCCATTATGGTTTCTAATTCAACATGCATGAATTATTATGCATTAGTGACAATTTCAAATTCTTGAAATGATCTCAATTTGTTTAATGAGTCTTTCAATGTGCTATTCCTTTATTTATTATTCTATAGGGACAGTTGAAAGCTATTTTAAATAAGAATAGCATGAATTGGCAGGAATCACCACATACCTGTCAATATTAACACTGAATATCAACAGACTCAACTACCTGATCAAAAGACACCATTTGGCAAAATGGATTAAAAAGGAAAATCCAACAATCTGTTGTTTACAGGAGACCCATCTCATTGACAGAAACAAACACTGGCTAAGGGTGAAATGATGGAAGATGATTTACCAAGTCAATGAACCCAAAAAACAGGCAGGAGTAGCAATATTTATACCAGACAAAGTAGATTTCAAACTTATATTGATCAAATGAGATAAAGAAGGACACTTAATACTAATAAAAGGGGAAATACACCAAAGGGAAATAACAATTATCAACCTATATGCACCCAATGTTAGTGTACCCAATTTCATTAAACACACTTAAAAGGACTTAAAAAGACATACAGACTACAACGCAGCAGTAGTGGGAGACTTTAATACCCCCATCATCAATAGATAGGTCATCCAAACAAAAAATCAATAAAGAAATTCTAGAACTAAATCACACCATAGATGAAAAGGACCTACCTGATGATTACAGAAAATTTCATCCTACATATATACAATATACATTCTTCTCAGCAGCCCATGGAACTTTCTACAAAACTGATCATATCTGAGGGTATGAAGCAAGCCTCAGGAAATATAAGAAAATAGAAATAATCCCTGCATTCTACCTGATCACAATGCATTAAAACCAGAACTCAACAAGAAAAACAACAGCAGAAAATGCACAAACAATTGGAAGCTGAACAACACATTGCTCAATGATCAGTGGATCACTGATGAAATAATACAGGAAATTAAAAGTTTCCTGGAAGTTAATGAAAATGACAACACAACATACAAGAATCTGTGGGACACAGCAAAAGAAATCTTAAGAGGAAAGTATATAGCCATGAGTGCATATATTAAAAGGACAGAAAGATCTCAAATAAATGACCTAATGCTGCATCTCAAACTCCTAAAAAAATAAGAACAAGCAAATCCAAAAACAAGCAGAAGAGAAATAAAAATAAGGGCTAAAATTAATGAAAGAAGCCCCTCAAAAAATACAAAGAACCAACAAAACAAAAAGCTGGTAGATTGACAAACCCCTGGCAAATCTAACTAAAATGAGGAGGACAAAATGCAAATGAATAAAATAAGAGATGCAAAAGAAGAGATAACAACAAATACCAAGGAAGTCCAGGGAATCATCAGAGACTACTTGGAGAATCTATATTCCAACAAATTTGAAAATCCTGAAGAAATGGACAGATTTCTAGATACATATGATCATCCAAAACTGAACCAAGAGGGACTGGGATGTAGCTCAGTGTTCAGCTCTTGCCTAGCATGCGTGAGGCCCTGGCTTTGATCCCAGCATCAAAAAAGAAAAGACAAAAAAAAAAACCTCTCCCCAAAACTGAACCAAGAGGATATTGACCACCTAAACAGATCTATAAAACAAAGTGAAATTCAAGCAGCAGTAATGAGTCTCCCAAAAAAGAAAAGTCCAGGACCTGACATATTCTCTGCTGAATTCTATCAGAATTAGTTCTTTAAAGAAGAACTAATACCAGCTCTCTTTAAACTTTTTAACAAAATAGAAAGGGAAGGAATACTGCATAACTCATTTTATGAAGCCAGTATTACACATCACAAAACCAGAAAAAGTCACATCCAAAAATGAGAACTATGGCCAAATCTCCTTAATAAACATCAATGCAAAAATCCTCAATAAAATAATGGCAAAATGAATCCAACAACATATCAGAAAGAACATTCACCACAAACAACTCAGCTTCATCCCAGAATATATGCGTGGTTAACATATGCAAATCTATAAATGTAATACAGCACATTAATAGAAGCAAATACAAAAACCACTTTATCATCTCAATAGATGCAGAAAAATTCTTTGATAAGACTCAGAGCCACTTCATGATAAAAACTCTAAGAAAACTAGGAATATAAAGAATGAACCTCAACATTGTAAAGGCTATATATGACAAACCTATAGTCAACATCATACTTAATGGAGAAAAACTGAAACCATTTCCCCTAAAATCAAGAACGAGACAAAGGTGCCCATTCTCCCCACTCCTATTCAACATAGTACTGGAATTCCTAGCCACAGAAAAAAGGGAAGAAGAAGAAATAAAAGGAATGCAAATAGGTAAAGAAACTGTCAATTTATCCCTATTCTCAGACAACATAATTCTAATACTTCAAAGACCCAAAAAATTCTACCCCAAAATTCCTATCTAACATAACCAGCTTCAGCAATGTGGAAGGATACAAAATCAACTTACAACAATCATTAGCTTTTCTAAACACCAATAATGAACAAATTGAGAATGAATATATGAAAACAGTTCCATTTACAATAGCTTCAAAAGAAATCAAATACCTAAGAATAAATTTAACAAAGGATGTGAATGACCTCTACAAGGAGAACTACAAATCCCTGAAGAAAGAGGTTGAGGAAGACTACAGAAGATGGAAAGATCTCCCATGTTCATGGATTGGTAGAATCAACATAGTAAAATGGCTATACTACCAAAACCAATCTACATGTTTAATGCAATTCCCATCAAAATCCCAATGACTTTCATCACAGAGATTGAAAAAATCTACCCTAAAGTTAATTTGGAAACACAAGAGAACAGGAATATCCAAGGCAATACTTAGCCAAAAGAGCAATGCTGGAGGAATCACAGTACCCAAATTCAAACTATATTGCAAAGCAATAGCAATAAAAACAGCATGGTACTGGCACAAAAACAGACCAGTTGAACATAATAGAGGATTTGGATATAAGACCACACAGTTATGCCTACCTTATTTTTGACAAAGGCACCAAAAACATAAGATTGAAAAAAGACAGCTTCTTCAACAAATGTTGCTGGGAAAAGTGGTTATGTGGCTGCAGTAAACTGAAACTAGATCCATGTCTATCACCCTGTACTACTATCAACTCAAAGTGGATTAAGGACGTTAATATAATCAGACAGAAAACTCTGAAGGTAGTACAGGAAAGAGCAGGGAACACTTTGGAAATAATAGGTATAGGCAAGGATGTCCTCAATAGAACCCCAGAAGCCCAACAACTAAGAGAAGTGATGGAAAAATGGGACTACATGAAATTAACAATTTATGTACAATAAAAGAAATGGTTTCTAAACTGAAGAGACCACTGCATAGTGGGAGAATATATTTGCTAGCTATACATTAGGCAAAGGACTGATAACCAGAATATACAGGGAGCTGAAAAAATTAAACTCCCCCAAAATCAATGAACCAATAAATAAGTGGGCAACTGAACTAAACAATTTTTTCAAAAGAAGAAATACAAATGGCCAAAAAACACATAGAAAATGCTCATCATCCCTGGGCATAAAGGAAATGCAAATCAAAACCACACTAAGATTCCATCTCACTCCTGTTGGAATAACTATCACCAAAAACACCACCAACAACAAATGTTGATGAGGATATGGGAAAAAGGAACCCTCATAAACTGCTGGCAGGAATGTAAACCAGCACAACCACTTTGGAAAATAATATGGCAGCTTCTTAAAAAAGCAAACATAGCTGTACCATATGACTCACCAATACCACTCCTAGGGATATACCCAAATCAATTCAAGTCAAGTTATGCCAAAAGCACTTGCACACCCATGTTTATTGCAGCACTACTCACCTCACAATAGCCAAGTTATGGAAACAACCATGATGCCTCACTACCAACAAACGGATTAAGAAAATGTAGTATTTATACACAATGGAATTTAACTCAGCCACAAAGAAGAATGAAATTTTGTCACTCACAAGTAAATGGATGGAACTGAAGAACATCATCTTAAGCAAAGTTAGCCAGGTTCAGAAGACCAACTGGTATGTTCTGCCTCATATGTGAACTTTAGACCTAAAATAAATACAATAATATTACTGGACATATGTCACACGCTCAGGGGAGAATGTGTACAGGAGGAATAGGGAAAGGTAGGAAATCCAAAACTTGAAAATGCCTGATGTGCCCACTGTAGAGGAACAAATAAAGCAATCTTAAACTGACAAAGGCCACTATGATAAGGTGACTGGGAAGTAGTGCAGAGGTCTGATAGAGATGAACCAGTCTGGGTTGTAATACACATGTGCATGAAAACAATGCTAGGAATCTCTCTGTATAGCAATCCTTATCTCAAACTAGCCGAACACTATGTCTTTGTCATTATTGCTTATATCTTCTATTCAACAAAATTGGAGAAGAGGGCAGAACAGGTTCTGCCTGGAAGCAAGGGTGGTCGGGGAAGAATAGAGTGAGAGGAGAGAACTCCCAACAATGTATGCACATATGAATTATTGAACAAAAAACATAAATTGCCATAGTTTGATTTTATGGTATGTGTATTGATTGTACATGATTTTAATCTGAATCAAGTTTTAAGATTCACAGCTTATTTAAAACAGAAATAAAAATTAAGGCTTAACAGTATTGTCATTCACAAAAACAAACATACAAACAAAAAATTACCAACCAGGTTGGTGACTCAAACTTATAATTCTAGGGACTTGGGAGTTAGCAATCTGGAGGATTGAAGTTCAATGACAGCCCCACAAAAAGTTGGCCAGACTCAAATGTCTTGTCTCAACCTACGACTGGGCCTCGTAGTATCTGTCTGTCATTCCCAGCTACTGGAAGTACAAATAAGATTTAGATGCATATCAGTGTGGGCATAAAGAAAGACCCTATCTCAAAAATAACCAACATATATATTCTGGTTATCAGTTCCTTTATCTGATGTGTAGCTGGCAAATATTTTCTCCCACTCTGTGGGTGTTCTCCTCAGTTTAGAGACCATTACTTTTGATGAACAGAAGCTTTTTAGTTTTATGAGGTCCCATTTATCTGTGCTATCTCTTAGTTGCTGTGCTGCTGGGGTTTCGTTGAGAAAGTTCTTACCTATACCTACTAACTCCAGAATATTTCCTACTCTTTCCTGTATCAACTTTAGATTTTGTGATATTAAGATCCTTGATCCACTTTGAGTTAATATTAGTATAGGGTGATATACATGGATCTAGTTTCACATCAGACAAAGGACTGATAACCAGAATATATAGGAAACTTTAAAAACTAAATTCTCCCAAAACTAATGAACCAATAAAGAAATGGGCAAGTGAACTAAACAGAACTTTCTCAAAAGAAGAAATTCAAATGGCCAAAAAACACATGAAAAAATGCTCACCATCTCTAGCAATAAAGGAAATGCAAATTAAAACCACACTAAGATTCCACCTCACCCCTGTTAGAATAGCCATCATTAGCAACACCAACAACAACAGGTGTTGGCGAGGATGCGGGGAAAAAAGAACCCTTTTACACTGTTGGTGGGAATGTACACTAGTACAACCACTCTGGAAAAAAAATTTGGAGGCTACTTAAAAAGCTAGACATTGATCTACCATTTGATCCAGCAATACCACTCTTGGGGATATACCCAAAAGACTGTGACACAGTTTACTCCAGAGGCACCTGCACACCCATGTTTATTGTGGCACTTTTCACAATAGCCAAGTTATGGAAACAGCCAAGATGCCCCACCACTGATGAATGGATTAAGAAAATGTGGTATCTATACACAATGGAATTTTATGCAGCCATGAAGAAGAACGAAATGTTATCATTCACTGGTAAATGGATGGAATTGGAGAACATCATTCTGAGTGAGGTTAGCCTGGCCCAAAAGACCAAAAATCGTATGTTCTCCCTCATATGTGGACATTAGATCAAGGGAAACACAACAATGGGATTGGACTTTGAGCACATGATAAAAGCGAGAGCACACAAGGGAGGGGTGAGGATAGGTAAGACACCTAAAAAATTAGCTAGCATTTGTTGCCCTGAATGCAGAGAAACTAAAGCAAATACCTTAAAAGCAACTGAGGCCAATAGGAAAAGGGGACCAGGAACTAGAGAAAAGGTTAGATCAAAAAGAATTAACCTAGAAGGTAACACACAAGCACAGGAAATTAATTTGAGTCGATGCCCTGTATAGCTATCCTTATCTCAACCAGCAAAAACCCTTGTTCCTTCCTATTATAGCTTATACTCTCTCTACAACAAAATTAGAGATAAGGGCAAAATAGTTTCTGCTGGGTATTGAGGGGGTGGTGGGGAGAGAGAGGGGGCGGAGTGCGTGGTAAGGGAGAGGGTTGGGGCAGGGGGGAGAAATGACCCAAGTCTTGTATGCACATATGAAGAATAATAATAAAAAAAATAACCAACGTAAAAACAATGGGCAGAGTGGTGCAAATGGCAAAGTGCCTTACTAGCAAATGTGAGGTTCTGATTTCCAACCCTAGCACTTCCAAGAAGACGGGGCAAAAGGATGGTGACAGAGAAAATTACACCTGGAGCGGCTCCATTTTCTAATATTTTTCTCCCTCTATTTATATCAATCTCCTTTTACATTAACAGCCTTGTTTATGTTTCACTCTAATCAGCTGGCTGCATCACACTTTTATTTCTGTTTGTGGACTTTGTGGCTCCTCACTTCTCCTTTACACCATATTTTAGTGCTTCATATTTGTTCATGTATTTGTCTAGCTATTTTGGCAATTTGTGTATGTTCTTGGTTTTAGATCCTATCTATTGTGTGAATTGATCTTCACACTGACTACTGAGACATTGATCATAAGGTCTAAATGATGCAGCGCAAACAGAATCACTGGAAATTTAAAGCTTTTCACAGAGGGACAGAATTTTGTGAAATCTTAGGCTTTACTTTTCAATTTTCAGATAATGCTTATAATTCATTGTGTTATATTTTTGTGTTCATTACATAAAACACAGTTGTAAGATGGTTGACTGCAATTTGAAATATAAATTTTCTGCTGGTAGTGGTATGGCATTACTGAAATCCTACAACTAGGGTGGCTGTGGCAGAGGATTATGAGTTCTACATAGGGAGACCCTGTGAAAGAAAGAGAGAGAGAGAGAGAGAGAAAGAGAGAGAGATGAAGGGTAAAGAAATGGGGAGGGAGGGAGGGAGAAAGAGAAGAGAAGAAAGAAGGAAGGAAGGAAGGAAAAGAAAGTGTTCTAAAAACCAGATTATTTTCTTATCTTAAAAGAAAGATGTGACCTCAGTTGGTATGTGGTATTTAGTGTTCATTTATCCACTTAGAATAGTCATGTCTTTTGGGATGCATAACATATATTAGGAAGTATAATATCACTATATAGTATATGTATCAAATTAGCATTTTGAAGTAAAAAAATTCCTTAACTTGAAAAACATTTGGCCTCATGGGTATCTTATTATGTAATGTGAATCAGCATTAACTAAAATACATACTATAAGTTTTCTTTATTTGCAAGTATAATTAAGTCTTTGAGTTTCTTCTGGTTAACTATCTCACATGCAGAGGTCAAAGTGAGGGCTAGGTTAATACCTATTTTTAGAAGAAATTATCTACATTTTTTTAAATATGTAATGAAAGCAGGTATTAACCCTTCTTTGCAAATGTAGACATGGAGAAGTTAAAACATAACATCATTTTCCTAAAGTCACTAGATCACCAAGAAATCATAGCTCAGCACCTTCCTCAACAATCATATTGCTGCCTTCGTCTTTTCATCTCTACTTCCTGCAGCATTCTGCTGTTGACAAAGAATTTGTAATCTCAGAAATTAATTCAGTCTGGGGCAGTAGTAGGTAATGATGGCTTTTCAAATTACCAATATTGTGTCAGCAGCTTTCAGCTGTCTGAATATGGCAATGTGGCAAAGCCCAATGATGTACATATTTTTAAGAATATGGCTATTGGTACTTACACAGGGTTACATGAATACAAAATGTGACTCCTGTTATTAGTGCGAATCATTGCTAGATAATTTTTAGGCTAATCTCTTTCAAGGGGAAAATACTGTTACATGATTAGTTTATTGATTACTGCATGGCTTTTGATATTACTGTAAGATTTCTATGCAGAAAAATCTTCAACAAATTGAAACGTGATTAACTGAAAGACAGAACAAAGTGCATCAGTAGTTCAAATATGTGGGAAATACAAATCACACAGAAGATGACTATAATATTTTTCATTCCAAGTTAAAAAGAAAGGTATTTTCCTGCTTACAGGGTCAACTGTACTTGTTCATGTATTTTTCATTTAAATAAAGGAATGAAAAAGATTTGGTGTCACATTTAACTAACCTGACAAGTACTCAGCATCTTATATGATGAGGTTTCATAATAAATAGAAACCTTTTAACCAAAGAAACTGGAAAAAGTGACTCATATCTATAATCCCAGCTATTTGGGAGGCAGAGATCCAGAGAATCATGGGTGAAGATCAGCTCAAGCAAAAATTCAAGATCCTGTCTAGAAAAAAAATAGCTGATACTGACACTTCTGTTTATATGGTTTATTATAGCATTCTGTATTAATTAATTTTCATTGTTTTAAATATTACAAATATAACTAAATACTGTGTTGTTTTTTATACTTCAAATGTAACTAAATAAAATCATAATAAGTTATGTATTTATTTAATTACTGATTTGTTTAATGTTTTATTGTATTGGAAATTGAACCAGGACTTCATGAATAGCAGACAAGCACACTAACACTATGATAAACCTTCGACCCTTAAACTAAATAATTGAAACAGGACTTTAAAGCCACATGTAAATAAATTTAACATTTTTTCTTAAATCCATTCAGGGTGCTAACACAAAATAGCATAAACTCAATAGTATATAAACAACAGAAATTATTTCTTATAATTCTGGAGGCTGAGAAGTCCCAAGATCAAAGAATCACCAGATTTGGTATCTGTTAAACCCACTTCCTGGTTCCTAGAATGTGATCTTCTCCCTATGTCTTCATAAGGTAGAAGTGGCAAAGAGCTCCTTTCCTTGTCTTATAAGGGCAATAATCACATTCATGAGGCTCTGTCCTCAGGTCCAAATCATCTCTCAAAAGGCCCATAACTCTAAACACCTTAATCACACTAGTGATTAGGATTTCAGCATATGAATTTTATAGTTAAGCATGCATTCAGATCATATCCATAATTATGAACAAAAGAATGTGCCATTTAAAAGTCTTACATTGGAGATAGCTCAAAAGAAGGAGGTAGGTGGTACTGGGATTTGAACTCAGGGCCTCACACTTTGTTAGGCAAGTGCTCCACCACTTGAGTCACTCACCAGATCTCAAAAGAAAGATTTAGGATGCTCTCTACACACATGATAAGTGTTTGAGGTGAGGATATGCTAAGTGCCCTGATTTGAACATTGCACACTGTACATGTGTCAAAATATCACATGTAATTATCATGTGTTAACTTTTTAGAACTATTAAAGACCTTCATGTTTGCAAATGTACACTTATTCTTTTTATTAGCTTATATTAATTGTACAAAAGGGTTTCATTTTGACATTTCCATACATTCATATAATGTGCTTTAGTCAAATTCACTCCTCTATTACTCTTTCTTAAAGAATAAATTGCCTTAAAAGTTGTGCAATTTGCTTTCTTACATTGTTTCAATTCATTAATTGCTTCAATTTCTTGATTTATTTAAAGGTTTATTCTATTGGAAATTGAACCAGAACATCATGAATATCAGACAAACAGCACAACATAAGATAAACCCTGGGCCCTTACATTAAATAATTGAAATAGGCCTTTAAAACCACATGTAAATAATTAAATATAACTTCTGGATGCATAAAAATGAGCATTATTAAAAGATACACACTTAACTCTTTATCAATATTACATAAGTTAATTTGGGGGGGTTGTTCTTATTTGTTCTAAACACATAGGTTTAAGTTTCTTATGTACTATATTTTACAAAAGCACAGTATTTCCCTAGAGACTGTTTTGAAACTTTACAGTTTTGATGATTTCTTTGAGGTCTTTACAAGTTACTCCCCAAAGAAATGCTGTAATATTACTACAAAATAGGATTTTCCCAGTTGGAGAAAGGGGGTTGGGTTGTCAAAGAAATTGATGTTAATAAAACTGAGTTTGGCCTACAAGGAAACCCTGTCCACATGGTTCAGTTCTGAATAGAGGAACTACGTTTTCTTAAATAGAGAGTGTTTTCTATTATATACTTTGTTTTGATCAAACTTTAGTCAGGCTTCTGTCTTCTCAACAACTCTCTGAATTTTGTTACTATCAACTGTAAACAAGAGGTAAAAAGAAAATGGAACAAGTCCCATTTATCAGCTTCTCCTGAAAAGGCTACCAACAGTGGGACTCCTTTCCAGGGTAACCCCACTGATTCTTCCTTGGCTTGCCCTACCTACCTTTAATGGTTTCTGTTAATATTTGTTAACTACTTTCCATTTTATTTTGAGATACTTGTAGGTTTTCAAAATCAGAGTGATCTCCTTACTGCTGTAGACTTTCTTCTGAATAAAATATATTACTCTCCAGCTCCAAATTTATCTAATTGAAACTGGAGTTTTGATGACCAAGGCCCAAACTCCTGGGCTTCCAAATATCACATTTGGCCACTCATCCCTATATGCAAAATAAAGAGACGTGGTGAAGGGCAGCGAAAGAGAATTCATTGCAGGACCTGGGACAAGTTCTGGGAAGAGACAAAATAAGCACTCAGTCTATCTTCATCTTTGGCCATCTTCATGGTACAGACATAACCTGTAACTTTAAATAAACAAAGAATTATAAAAGGTATTCATAGTTAAAATGCCTCTAGCACAGGTGTCACCTAGTTGGTAATTATCTCAGTACTTGTTTTGGGAGAGGTTCCAGTGAAGTTATCCAGAGTCACTATTGCCTGGCAGGTCGTCTATCCTGAAGAGGTTTACTTCTCCTTAAGGGTAGTTTAAAACATCATAAGCTGATTGCAAAGTGACTGCAAAAAAGAAAGGTTTAGAGCAAACACAAATACAAAACTGAATCAGGGATTCCAAGCTTTCTCTTGCTTTTAGTTAATTTGGAGCCCAAGTAAGAAGGAATCAGTACTTTTCAGGGAAAGTAGTTGAAGAACCTCTTACATTATTAGATAATAACCTTGAGTGGCTTGAGTTGAGATTGAAAAGGTAGGACAGAATAAGACCATGAGTCTTTTGTAACAAGGAATATTAGCCAATTTCAATTAATATGTCCTGTACTGCATTAGTTCCTTGTTTAGGACATACCCTTTCATCAGGCACAGACACCTTGGGTAGGTAGAGAATAGACAATATTCCTTTCCATATCGACAGACAAAGTAAAAATCCCTTTAACGGAGAAAAGTCTTAGCCCAAGCTATGAAGTCCTTCTATTGTTCACATGGTGGATAGAAAGATACACCTGCCATCCTTATCAACTTACTAATGATCATGAAAAAATGCTGCTGAAAGATAATAACACAACTGCCACAATAAAATAGTTTTTACCAAGCCTGAAATCATTAACTTCTTAGGAAAGAAACTGTCAGCACCTTGTAGAAAGTCCAGAAGTCCATTGACTATTTAATATAGTTGTAGATATAAAGCCAAACAAACATAGTGACTTTGACACTTTGTGGGCTTCAAGAGGCATTTTTGATTGAGTAATGCTTTTTTTAATCTCATTTTCAACTGATCATTTTTATCATGACATCATTTGGACAGACATTTATCTGGAGTTTAGTTCATAAGTTCCTGAATGATTTATAAGTTAAGCAATCATACGGATATGGACATATAAGCAGAGAATTTCTTTAGATAAGTCACTGAAGTGTTTCTGAGACACTAATCTTTAACTGAGTAGGTTAAACATAATGCTGTCAAATTTGTGTTAAGCAATTTCAAAATGTTGATGGAGTACCAGAATGTTACAATCCTGTACTACTGACTTTCCCTCCCATTAAAACTTACAGATGTTTTGTAAGAAGAAAATAGACTTATTACAATTTTAACAGAGAAGTTTGCATAAATGCTCATTTCTTGGGATTGTCATAACGAATACACTGAAATAATACAACTTTATTGTCTCAAAATTCTAGAGGCTAGAATTCCAAGATAAACAGGTCAGGAATGTTGTTCTCTCTCAAAAATGTAAGGTATTGGAGAAATAAAATTAAAAACAAAGTATCCTAACTCAGAAAAACTATCCCACAAGGAAGTGGAAAAGAAAACTGTCTGTTGTTGAATAACTCATAAACCAGAATGTGTTGCTCTCACAGGCAATCTGTTAAGAGATTGAAAAGACAGAAAGGAATCTTACTTTTTTATATGGCCACAGGCACAAAAACTATATGTAAGTTTGTAAGATAAATAATGAGTTTATTTATTTACTTTTTATCAATCATGAACCAAGAGTCATGGATGTTTGTAAAGCCTAGAGATATGTCTGAGTGAAACTTTATTTGAAATTTACTGTCCTATCCCAGACTCTGATGGCCAAAAGACTAGCAAAATGAGCATTTTAAATTTCTAGAAGTATAGTTTTGTCAACTGAAATTTGAGCCAAAGAATAATTCAAAGAGTACTTCATGTGGTTTTTGCATGAAGTGCAAGGGAATTAGAGTAGAGAATAGCCAAATCTTTTGCTACAGCCAAACTGGATCAACAAGAACCATTCACTTGATGCGAACTGTTACATGCATTCCCTTTTGGATAAATCTGGGATTTTTGACAACCAGTCCTTTTATGCTAGGCCAGATCCTTAAGTAGGGAGACTTCCAGCCAAGATCTTAAGGGAATGTCATAATCATAGATCAAGTTAAGCTTTGAACACAGTGGCAAGTCGAAGTAAACATAAACCAGGACAAGCCAGAAAAATTAATGTGTTAGAGGAAACGGAGATTTACAAGCACTAAATGAAAGTATTGAAATATGAAAACAAAGAAAATAAAAGCATAAGCTAATAGATGAAGAATGTTGCTCAGTGGTAGAGCAAGCACTTGTCTAGCATGCCTGAGACTTTGTTTCAAACCATAGCACTGCAAACAAAAGATGAAAAGAACTTGCCTTTCTATCTACTATGTGATTTATGGTGGAATTGCCAAATTTAAGGAATCTACACTAGGATATTAAAATAAAATATTTCAGTTTAATTTAAGTTGAATACATTAAACTTATACAGTAATTTTATTATTATAAATACTTTTGTAGTTTAATAGCAGAGCATGTACTTAGCATGCATAAGACTCTGGTTTCAATCTTCAAAACCACACCAAAAAAAAAAAAAAAAAAAACCCCAAAAAGAAGCAATCAAAAACTTTTGAATATAAATTAACAAGACAGCCTCAAATTAATTATTAGAATTGAAGAATTAATTTTTTTCATGGAAAGAATTAACAACATTAATAGTGCAATGTACAATTTGAATACATTATTATACAGAAATTGAATATTATTAAAGTTTGCATACAGGAAGCACATAGCAATATATTGAATGATATTATACCTAACTCCTAATACTCCAAAAATGTAATTTAGAAACAAACAAAAACACCAAAACAAGTAACATGCCCACCAAAAAAGTAAATAAGATTTTGGTTAATTTACCTGAATATAAGACTCTCTGATTCATTCCTTAGAAAAAGTATGCCAGAGGAAAATTGTATTCAATAATACGTGCTGTAAGTATGTGACATATATGCATGTAGATATATATTTTTCAGGCATATAAATGTGTACAAGCAGTATGGATATAAATGTATAAACATACTTTAATTTATCTACCTTGCAATGTCAAAGTTAATTTTTAAATTGATCATTTATACAGTGAGCTAAAACAGGATATTATGAAATGGAAATGGTGTTGATTTGGGTTGGCTTTCACTTCCTTGCAGAGAATTTTTTTAATGGCCTCTAAGGAAAGATAATGATGCAGTATCCCTAAGTGACTATTGAATCTTGAAGGAGCACAAGATTATAGTTTCTAAACGATAATGAGTTAGAATTAAATTTGGGCACAGTAATGAGTTTACACCAATTCAGTCTTTGTCCTTGTTTCAATCTTTGTTTCCAAAAGGAAGTGGAAGACTGTTAACAGCTGATATTGTCAGAGCTAATAAAGGCAGTATAGACATCTTTCCAAGAGACTTTGACAGAATATGCACCATGGAAACAATCTCTCAGCAACAAAATCGTCCAAATTGAGAAATAATCCGCAGGTCTACTTACTCTTTTTACTTATACTTTTTTAATTTTCTTTATGTTATTTTAATTTCTCCATTAAAAATCTTCAAGAATAAAAATGTCGAGCACATTAATATTGTATTCTATTGATCTTAGAAAATCATACTCAGAATCATGGTTTTGAATGTCTCCTTAGAAATAATAAAGGGTAGCAGGTTCATTTTAGACACGAGGAAAGCAAGATCCAGATGCCCGTGTGAATTGCCCAGGGCCATGTAGCTAGTCTCTGGCAGAGCCTCCAGGGAAATAAAATTCTGCCTACTCCTTGTCAGAGGCCATCTATTTTAGCTGTAACAAATACATCATATAAATTGAAGGAAGTATCTATATTATAAGAGTATACTCTTACACAGTTATCATTTATTTTTATGACTTCATTTTAGAAATACTTTTATTAATTTTTTCTTGTAATAGAACGTTTATAATCATATTGATTAGAAAAGAAACATAATTTTTAAAGTTCTAATTAACAAACTTGACTATTAAATGGCTTTCAATAATTATACAATAATTATTATTCTAATACCAAAAAGAAAAAGAAACTTCTTATGTAAATAGTGAAAGATTCTTGCTTCAAATTATATTAATAAAATAGGTCTTTGAATTATAATTTATGAGTAACAATTAGAAAGAAAGTGTTTCTTTTGTAGCTATATATCATTTACCTGAATAAATTTTATTTGATTTTAATTCATCATTAATTTCATTTTACAGTACATGTATTTTTTATGAGCATGTGCCATCTGTTCAAAGAAAAAAATCTGGAATGCTCTTTTAGTTTTTACAATTCTGAACAACTGGTTCCAAAACTGCCTCTGGCGCATAGCATCTAAAAAATAAACAAAAAAAAAGAGAAAGAAAAAAAGAAAGAAATACTTTAGTAAGTTAAAACCAAAATTCTTTCATAACTCTAAAATGTCTCTATCTTTGTGAAAATATAATATGGTCATTGTATGGAGCACCATTATGGGCAATAGCTCAGTATATCTGTTCAGTATTTTGGTTTTCTTTTTCAATAAGAATTTGATGAAGATATTCTTTATGCTGACTTTTGAATGGACAATGTGAGCTTTTGATGAGCAAAACCATGCATGTTTCTTAACATAACCACCTGGTGTCTCAATCTAATGGGATAAACAGTAATCAATCAATGAATCCCAAAACATACTAAGACATGTAAATGTTAGAAATATCACAGTGCTGCCATGATCACAAATGAGGCACATGCCCAAAAGCTGATGGACAAGACAAACTTTACTTCAGCAAAACAATGCATGCTTGCGACCTAAATCAGACAAGCCAGCACACACACTGAGTGTGAAGTCTGCTCAGTTTTTATATCGCATGTAAGTCTGACCCTCACCCAGATGGTCTGGTTTGGGATCACAATCTTCTCAATTAGCTAAAGACTGAGGCTTAGGTAAGGGTATAGGGGAATAGCAGACATGACTGGAGAGCATGTACAGAAACCTAATTTTGCTGGTGTACTCAAAGACAAAGAGTTAACCCTTAAAGCAGAAATTCTAGGATTCTAGGGAAACTGAAGCCTGAGATGACTGTTAGATCTGAAATGGCAACACCAAGTACATAATTAACCTGTGTCCCCAGGGAACTTGAAGCACAGATTCCTTTGGACAATGATTATCCTAAGACTAGCAGTTTGAGTTTTAGGACATTTGTTGACAATTATCTGATTAAAGGCAGAAACTTTGCAGCCAAGTGATATGCCATAAAGCACATAGACAGCTGGATAAATTAGCTAATATCAACACAATGAGAGACATATTCCATAGTGTGCAGGGGGTCAAAACCCACTACCAGAGATTAAGAGTCTCATGCTCTACCACCTGAGCTAGCTCTTTGACAGAAAAGACCTCATTTAGTTGATTTTCACATAAATCCTCAAAGCTCTGATGGCATAGTGTATTTTGACACCCTGAAAATGTACAAAGGGAAAAGCTGACCCTTTGAGATACATCATGGAACTCTTACCTGAATTCATGACTTTTAATTTCAGATTGGAAGAAAGAACACAATTTAACAAAATGGAATAGGAAGAAGCAGAACAAACTGTGTCCCTGACAATAAAGACAATGACTAAAAGTGTTTTTGAACAGAAGGACATCACATTTGTAGAAAATGGAATCTCGTATATCCAGAGAAAATAATGAGTTTATTGTGGTTCAAAACTGTAGAGGCCTATGGGAGACAGATCCATGATCAGTTTAAGAGCAATGGGAATACACTGATTTGTCCTTTCAATATATTTGCTTATGAAGTAACATATATAAGGCTTGAATTTTACAAAACTATTTTTGAAAATATTGTAAATAAAATGGTTTGAAAGAAGCCAAAGTATTTAGAGGCCAACTAAAAGATTATGACTCTCCTCTGGGAATAATGTGGCTGTCTCCTGAAGAAGATAGTTTTGTATGCAGAAACAACTAGACAAGTTTAAACAGCATTTAACAGAAAAAAATTGACAGAAAATGATGATGGTGAGTTAAGACTACAGGAGATTGCAATGATGTGCTTGCTGTTTCATATACCTAAGTAGAATGAGTATCATTTACTAAAATAAGGGGTGCCACTAGGTTATCATTTTGAATGTGAAAAGATTTCTGGGATTATGACCAAAATATAATTTGGAAAACTTCTTAATCACTATGCTATGGGAATTAACTTACAGATGAAGTTTATTATGAAACCTTTAAATGATATTTTTTTAAGTAAGACCTCATTATTGAACAAATTATCATTTGATCCTTCAATGAATCATATAGAAAGAAATAACCTTTGAGGTACTTACATTCTATCAAAGAGAGAGAGACCACTATAAATTTAAAGTTTCCAAAATTATTATAGAGCATACGAGTCAGGGTCAAATACTAACCACAATGAAGTACAGTCAATTCCACCGGGTAGTATAGGTTAGTCTTAAAAGGACAAAAAACAAAGAGATCATTCTTTAGATAGAATTAACTTTAAGTACAGTTGATGGAAGAGATGTACTCTCTCTGACACCTATTTTACATCCTCTCATTTTCCCTAAAACATTTGAAACTTCCTTTGATTGCATTGATAACTTTAGCTACTTTCACTATAAAAATGAAAGCAATGAAAAGAATATTTCCACAGGCATTCAACCCCAAATTCATCAAATCTACCTGAATCCGTATTTTTTGTTTTCCTGGCTATGACAATGAATATACTGTTTGGTTTGCTTTCTTAAGTAAAAATAACCACTTCTGCTTTTTTATCTCTTCCATTCTTAACCATCATTTCACCAAATATCCTTCTTTCTACTTTCCCTACAAGATTGTTTTCTTTCTATTGAATTATTTTTGTCAACACTGACAAGTTCTGTGGGCAGTTTGAACACCTCTTCTTTGTCAACAATCACCAGCACTTGAGAAAATTAATCATTACCTCATCCATCCTATCCAGTTGACTGACTTTAAAATAACTGAATATTGACTTATAGGTATAAATTTATTGATATTTGCAGGATAATTACTGTTTTCTTCTAGGTAAGTAATTATTATTCCAACATATTTTCTGTAAAACTTTGGTATTTGATTGCATTCAATTATAAGTGATAATTTTCAGTGTCTTTCCTATGCTTACCTTCACGTACACAAAATGAATGAAAAAGACAATCTATCAGTGACCAAGTAGGACAACCATTATGTAATTGCAACATAAAAATAAATTTTGTAATTGGAGAAAACATTCTTTTAATGTGTATTTTGCAGAGACATTTCACATGTTCTTCACTCTAGACATTGTAGATTTAACCATAGGAAAACTAAATGCTTGCTTGAAACAACAGCAAGGCAAAGGTAACAGTTAAAAAATTAACTCATTAAATTCTTTTGTTTATACAACAGCTTCCAAGAAGTACTCAAAGTGCCTCTCTTATCTTGCTTCTTCATGTTGTGCAAATCACAAAACTCTTTGATCACATTATTTTGATGTCTCCATCTTTATGTATTACCATAAATGCAGTACTGGAGGCTTTCGTCCAATTTTTCTGACTACATTTATCTAAAACTGGAGAAGAGTACTACTGAATGCTGATGGGCAGAATCATCTGCCAGTGTAGATTTAGATTACCTTATACCATTTAAATCTATATGTGTTGGGCAATAAAATGTTAAAAACAGAACTGCTCTTGTTCTAGCTCTTCTTTGATTCTTCCAAGTAGGTATAAATTGAGACTTTGGAGTAGATAACCAGGAGAGTCATAATAGGGAAGTGTTATTATTTCCTGAGTGTCTCATCATCCTTTTGGCATTTTGTCAAATAATATTTTTTGAAAACTTGAATATGGATTCCTGAGAAAAATACATAATGTTCCTACTGTGCATAAAAGGAGTAAAGCAATACTTCCCCAAAGTAATGTTATAAAGCAATTGTACTACATAATAGAGTCTCTATTTTGCATTGATGTTAGTATTATAAGAAGTTAGATAGAAGTCAAAGAAGAAAAGAAAACCATAAGTGGCAGAAATAGATTCTTCAAAGAGCCAAATAGAAGAGTGGGGGAAAAAAAGCAAAGGATAGAAAGCTTACAAATTGTCTCACTGAATACAACAAAGCTTTAATGGAATTAATCATTTTTTACACATTGAATCATTCAGGAAGAGGTATTCCAGATGGAGTCCTTTCAAAGCATACAAAAAGTGCCAGAAATCAATAAAGGAATGGAAGAATAATTTGAATGAACATGGACCAAACAGAAAAAAGAGATTTCTAAAAAGCCATCCCTAAATAGACAGTTTCATAAGCTACCTAGTGAACACCTTGATACAAAATTGAATGCTACATATACTTTTAGTATTTTATCATGCTAGGTTTAAATATATAGAAAAGATACTTAATATAATGAATCAGTGAATGCAAATATAAATTTAACCATACTAAGTTCTTTGCAACCACATTCAATATTGGATAAATGACACAGCATGCTTTGACTGCTTTAGAATGGGACCTATGTCAGTGGAATAAAGGTAAACTGAGTACATAAACTTAAATGTTACTATTGTTCCTTTTCTACAGTTGTCATGGAACAAATGCTTTCTGATAAATGACTTTTTTCTGGCACTGGGATTGTTGCTTGGATAAATTGATAGATATTTTCCTATTTGTTTTGTAAAACCTGATATATTATTGGGAAAGAGTAATTCCACATGTGTACATTTTTAGGCTGTGGAATTTATAAACCTGATTCAAATATTTCAAACTGAATAATTTTAAAGTGTAAATTTATATATCATAGAGTTTTAAGAATTTGAAAGAAGAAAATAAGAATTTTAGATAATAGAACTTTATATATTCTCACAATTAAAACATTTTTAAAGTAATCTCCATGAATGTTGTTAGGTAAAATAAATGCTGGGTGCACACACACACACACACACACACACTCACACACATGTCCAAACAAAACAGAGTGTAGATGAGATTGGAAATGATCAATTAAGATGGCTCATGCAGAAGTATGCATACTTTGGGGAAATTTTTCTTTCAGCTCAGTTGGATGGAACCCTTTTTCTTCTCAAGTATTTACTTGAATAAATAGCCATAAACTTCTGTGATGTTCAAGGGCTCTTACCTTCAGTTCCCGTTACCTTTCACTCTGGAATGTAATGGACCAATCATTTCACTGTAGTCTCGGATAAAGTTATCATATGGTAAAAGAGAGAATTTATTTTAATCAGTTCTAGGAGAAAACATTATAGCTCTTCATGGTAAGAATAAGGATATTTACTTCCAGCTGTTGGAAAATAAACTTGCCTTTGCCACAGCCTTTATTTTCCCTTTTGTCAGCAAGGTATCAAAAAAGAACTGAAAGTGAGTTGGTCCAAGTAAACATTCAGCTTTTTGAGTTTTAAAACTTGAGAAAATTGTGTTTGATCTCTACCTGTGTAGAAAAAGATTAAACTGAAAGGACATAATCAATATTTTTATTTTGAGAATATCATAAAATGTCTAGGACTTGAGAAATGGATCAGGAAGAATTGCCCTTTTATGTTTCTTCCATGAAGTGATAAATTCAATAATGGTTAAATTGATATAATAAAAGAAATTTATAATCTTAAATGTTTTTGATAAATTACTGGATTAAACAGGGGTAACATAACCTTTCATAGCATCAAAATCCATACCCTATGACATGTTTAAGTAGTTTGAGAATATTTATTGAAATCCTACATATCTAATACTTTCTAATCTTGGTCACTAAATCTTTTATTCAGTGTGCACCTTTCAAGATGGACATTCCATGAAATATACTTTGAGAAATTTCAATAATCATTTTTAGACTTCCTTTTTTCCCAAATTTTCTGTTTCTAACACTCTTCAGCTAACAGTACATAAAAAAGTCATTAAATAGAAATTCACTCAAGTTTCTAACAGAAATTCAGCAACATGACTTCTATTTACATTAATTTATTTTATTTGTCCATTACCTTTAAAAAATAAAACACCAATTTTGCTCTGTATTCCATTACTTCTTATTTTCTCAGAATTCTTTTATCTAAATTCTTTCATAACATTAGTCTCCACTTTTACTCACTTTCTTCATTGTTATTTCAATATAACTTTCTTTCAAGTATGCTAAAGTTGAAGTGTTATGAGCAGGTAATATAGTACTGATGCTGCATCTCAAAATGCAGGGTCAGTCCCAGATATTATAGTTGAAGTAAGTACTATAGAATGTCTGCCATGAGACCAGGATCCCTTAGGACATCTGACCAAAATTGAATAATAAAATTGCAAAAAGTAACTTGGTAACATGAATTATTTTTTAAAGAAATATTTTAACACTCTAATATCTCAACAAAATTCATGATATGAATAAAGGATGGAACATGCTATGAAGAGAGAAAGACTTTGGTGAAAACAGAGAAGAGTTGATGATGTATTACTAAAATTTGGGAGATGAATGTCTGAGGTTAACTAGAGAATAGTTACTATTCTGTCTACTAATTTATCCAGAATATTTTCTTTCTCTCTTCCTGGAGTTGTATCTAGATTATAGTTTCTGACTTCCCTGACAAATGGGTATGTGTTTGTGTTTTAGCTACTTCATTGTGGGAAGGGAGTTTTGACCAATGCTTTCAAGACTACCCCTCCCCTGGCCAAAGCACTCTCTCAATTCTCTCTCTCTCTCTCTCTTTCTCTGTCTCTCTCTCATTTCTTTCTCTCACACTTTTGCCCTCTCCCCCTCCCTTCTACAAGCCAAATGCAAAAGATGATATAATTGCAAAATGGAAGAAGTTAGCTAAGTTCCTGAATTTTTGTTTTAAAAAATCACCTTCAGTGTAATTCCTTTGAACGGCTCAATGTACAGAAAATAGATTTCACCTAGACTGGATTACACATTGAGTATTTAAAGGTTGTTTCTTTATGATTTATTAATGGGGGCTAATTTATACTGAGAATAGTTGCAGAACATATGAGTCGCGATGATATTATTGTAAAAGCAGACATGATGGAAGATCTGCTACCTACTAGAAGTAAATCCTTAGTCAACGAATTTTGAATTACATGTGTGCATTAGCTTGCTTGTGTTGGTGAGCCAAACAGAAGAAAGTCCCAAGCTATTTCATCCTAATATCATTTTGGATAACTTTCTTATCATTCATGTGATCTTTATTCTTGATTGAGTTAACAGGCACCTGGAAAATCATTCGAACACACTTCTAGATGTGTCTGTGGGACCATTTCCTGTGACATTAGACATGAGGGCTCTGACCTAATGAATGATTTATACAATAATGAATTCAAAATTTGAAAATGCTATTGCAAGTTGGTGGAACTGTGCAAGGCAGGGCCAAGTGGGTGGAAGTGGGTCACTAGAAGGGTGTGACTTGGCCCAGGTCACCTCCTGTTACTCCTTCTTCCTGTCTACTGAGAGGAGGGCTACTGCGCTGTACCACATGCTCCCAGGAGCAATGCAGCCAAGTGACCACAGATAGAAACCTTTGAAACTGAGTCAAAGTAAATCTTTCCACTTTAAACTGTCTCTGTCAGGTATTTGTCACCATGATGAAAGGCTGGGTAATGCAATTTCCCCCCTTATTAAGCTTTTGTGATCCAAACTTGGAAAGGTGAGGAATATTAGTTACTGGTGAGGAAGGAAATAATTAAGAGAACTGACAACTTCACAGTATATGTTTAACCCAAAAGAGACTGACTTGGACGGCTGGGTGTATCTGAGATTAAAATAAATTCACAGTTGTAATAATGGTGAGGAACAGAATGTTGCCAAATCTGTATTTCACCCTGCTTTTGGCATTTGATAAATTTATAGAGTTTTTAATTGACTTTATACCTATCTATTTGTGAAGAGAAGTTTACTCTTTTCATATGTAAGACTGAGTTAGAGTATGAGGTGCACTATTTCCTGTCCCATCATTCCTAGCAACTTATACCAGTGCATATCATTCTTGCACTGTAGGCAGTGGAAGAGACAATCTCATTTTAGAGGCTGAACTCTTGATGCACATCCTAATAATGGTTGATGACAAGAATATGGCCAAGCCAGTTGCAAAATGGCAGAGAAATGGTTTATATTGTGGATGGCCATTTGCCAAGTTAAACATAGTACCTGCTCTTGTTGCTCCTACTCATACTTCTGACCTCAAACTTTATAAGCAAAGGGAAGCCAATAGGAGCAATGTTTCACCTTTCAAAACCTTGAATCTCATTTTGCATAATGCTTAAAATTTATAAAAATTGTTCACAAAACACTTAAAAATATCATTTCATAGAGCAAAAATACACAATCAAGATCTGATATAGGGAACAGTCATCACAATTGAATTCAGCCCTTTCTCTGACAGGGGAAATTTGCTGAAGGATTTTAGTACTAATCAAAATGAGAATTGGGTAAATATGCCATTTTCAAAACTGCAGTAATATCAGAAAAAACTGTTCCAAAAATTCAGATGATATTGAAATAACACAGGTTGGAAACAGCAGAATTACTAGGATGCTACATGACTTGCCTGGATTTTCAGGTGGGGTTTTCTAAGTGTCAGGTGTATTGTCAAAATGGCATGTCCACCCTGTTTTCCATGAAGGACAAACTTTGAGAAATGTCCCCAAATCTAAATATGCTCCAGTTAAATATTTGGAGGACTGCTAATAGAGAAGCTAAATTAAGTATTTTTCCTCCAAATGCATTATTTCTTTGGAATTATTAATTATACCCTTTTAAAAATAGACTTGATCTGAATTATTTCATAATCATGGGGGGATCATGATTACTTTCAGTTACAAAATATATATCCAATAACAATCTAAAAAGGTAGTTATTTTTCTTTCATGTACTAATTCAAGGTCATTATGAAAATTGACTGACAGCTCTGCTCTAGAGAGACATAGCTTTAATCTGTATGGCTTCCAGCTTTATAATTCTGGATAATATTTGTGACCAGCTTTTCTTTTGATCATATACTAAATTATTTAAGCACTATCTCCATCTTTAACTTCATAACTTAATAAATCCTAAAGGAAACTGGATTTGGAAGTAAGTTTTTTAAAAAAACATTTAGTATCTAGAATAACCCTTTGATAACATATTCTTGAATTGTGACATAATAATTTAATTTGTAGAGTTTTGAGAGCGACTACCTGCTTTGTTATTTACTAACTGTGAAAAATGAAGAAAGTTACTTCATCTGGTTGTATCCGTTCACTTATCTCAAATATGCAAGTAATAATTGAACAACCTCATTGGTAGATTAAATCAAGAGTTAAGAAGCACAGAATTGTAACACAATGACTACTACTGCATATTTTCCACCATTGATATAATAAGAACCTGCAGTGCAGGTGTGGAATGAAGCATGATGTTACTACCAACATTTTTTTGTTTTATTCCAAGTGTCCAAAGTACCTGGCATTTATTAAGTACTGATAAAGTTTCTTTCAATAATTTTAAGGCTTTCTAATTTTTTTTATTATTTATATTTTTATTACTACAAAGAAACTAACGCTTAAAGTGAAGCCCAATTGATACAGCATAATGTTCATGAACTAACATGTCAGAATGTATCTAACTCATTTTAAAGATTGTATCTGATACTCCCTAAGATTTATTAAACATGAGACTCATTTATCTGGGCAATAAAATAAAATGGACAAAATATGTGCCCTTCCAATGTTGTTTTATGATCAAGTACGATGATATACCTAAAGTGCTCAGCACAATGCTTAGGAAAATGATAAATTTATTGTAGACACTAGTACTGTTTATCATTTGAATGATTATTTAAAATGTAGGTATATTCTATGCTGAAATTACATTACCATTCACCAGGCCTAGTTTTATTCTCTTTTTGTTTTGTCTTTCATTAACTTTTAAAATGCTTGTTTCCTTAGTTGATATGTTTCATACCATTTTGTATTCCATCTGTTCTCACTAGCATATGACTACAATGATTGCCAACTGGTGATTCATCCTAGTGATTTAGAGAAACAGCATTCTTTAGATATTAGACGAAGCAAACTACTTTCTCTGTGAACATTTCGCATGTCTTTCTTCCACAAAGTAGATAGATATTATAGGATGTCTCTCAGTAACCTCTCAGAGACATGGTCTCCTTCAGATGTCTTCTTCATTCAAATGAATTATTTTTCCATTGTACCCCAGAATAGCAATATTTCTCTCGGCAGTACTTCACTGAGTTGCTAAGAAAATCTTCACCATTTCCTTATAAGTATTCCTTTATTAATTCTCTGCTGATAAAAGACAAGCAAGTGAGCTTTATTGTCATTACTCAATAATTCTCTTTAGTGCAAACAATTTCTTTAGAAAGACTGCTGTCTCTCATTTAATTTTGTCTTCGATATTTTTTGAATACCCTCTGAAATTCATGAGGTAAGATATTTGTAGTCTTTTATGCTCTTTTTAAACAAGGAATATTCATCTCAAATATCTACTATTCAGACAGATATTACCTGATTCCATAGTGTATATAATGTGATATCACCTAAGGATGAATAAGTGTGTCAGTGGGATTTTTGTTTCTTCTCCTGGAGCTTACAAACTAGTGGGAGACACAGTTGAATCTGATTGAGAAGGATATATAGAGCTGGTGCTTTTAAAGTACTTACTAGAAGATTTTAATGTATGAAATTTTTAACATATGAGGGAAAATGGTGGCATCTCACAAGGGTATCAATTAGGCTGACTTTTGAGCTTAAAGATGTCCCTTACTTCATTATCAGTCACCTTATTTAGGAAGATACATATATGCTCATTCTTCCTCATATTTTCTATTAAAATAGAGCCAAAATGAACAAGATATTAAATCAACTAAATAATAAAAATACTGGAGTTAATGAGAATTTATTAACACTCAGATTTTAAGAATCTAATAGTGTTTAAATTTCTGCAAGTTTTAACATTAGGAAGTTATTTCATTTATTTTAAAGCATAGTTTGGCCTTCAGAATGTTTTACAATACTTGCTTCTATAAATGTAATTGTTTTCTTACATATATTTGATTAGAAATAATGGTATTGCTATTAAGAGAAAAGTTCATAATTCTCTTCTAGGGATTTAGAATTTGTATTCTTTCCAAATTTCTTATGAAAATTGAAATAAAAATAATTTACACAAATTGAGTGTTTTGGTAATAGTATATTTCAGAATGATTTGGAATCATTTTATATTGATATTATCCTTTGATTTGAAACATTTATGGCATTTTTAAAATCATAATTCATAGTCCTATATCAAAATATTTAAGACATGTTTGAGTTATAAGAATTTACAAGGTTGAAGTCAGTTTTTAAAGCTGTTGGGCTCTGAGTTCACCCCAGTGCTGCCAAGCAAAAAAAAAAAAAAACCCGAGAAACTGACATATACACTTACTTTGTCTGTTCAGAAGACGGACCTGAATGGTCTTTAGGACAATGGACTGATCTGCAGACTGAACAACAACTATGCATATATTCAACAGTCTTAGTACAAAGCTTTGTTTCAGATTTTGCCTCTGGGCTTAAGGGGAGATTCTTACAGGATCTCCAGAGGGTAGAATGATCTTAGAGATCTCTTCCTATCTGATGAGCATGTGTCTAAAAGCTACTCCAGGCTGAATGTGCTCAATGTTTGTGGGGAGTGATAGGGAGGTAAGTAGTTTATGCATCTTGTTTGAGTTCCTTTTGAAAATGTTTCAATGTGTGTCTATGAATTTCACTGTCATAGGTTTTCAGATGTGTCAAGTTTATTTCAACCCTAAGGATTGTATAGTTTCTTTAAAAAACAATGCCTAGACGTCACTGAGTCACACATTCTTAAAATAGAGTATATTTAATTTGTATCCTCAATCTTATTTTTGTGACTCTTTTCTCATCTATGGAAAAGGATAGTAATGAAGCCAACTTCAGAGTGATTCCAAGACGAATACATGTATTTGTAGACAAAAACATTTAACACAATGTGTTGTACATAAGATCACTCAGTAACCATTAGGTTTGTGGAGATGTATAGAACTTACACAATGAACTCATAATAGGCAACCCACCTGACTTTTTTTTTCCCATGGCTAATCTGGATCAGTTTCATGTTCATCTCTGATTTTCTCTATGATGATCAGCATTGTGCTGCAGTATGCTAAAACAATTAACCTATTAGTGAACGTCCTTGTCTTTTAGTTAGTAGTAAATAAGAGGAATAAAATAAGATAGCAAATGGAGAGAGACAGAGGATAGTATATTGGAGCCTCTGTCTCTCCTTGACATATGTTTGTAATTAGACAGATTTCTCTATCATAGTGTCTGACCAAAGAGCCTACACCAAACAGTGTTTCTGATGTTCTCAATTCCTCCTTATTCTTCCTGAATCAAGGAAAGATGTCTCACCTTCATTGTTCACAAGGTGCTACATGCTCCTTTATTGATGCTCTTACCTTTATACACTCTTTTTTACATATTCTCCCTTCTTCAGTTAAATATATTGGACATGTTAAGTATGACATCTTTCTTTTTGATGGATTAAGTGTAAGACAAAGACAAAATGTGACATTAAATATTTCCTTGAGACTAAATTACCCCTAAAAAGTCTCTCCTTTCCAATCATGAAGTGCCTATCCTTTAGCTACTTGTATGTGTATAAGATTATACAGAAACAGAGGAATAAGCATGAAATGTCAGAGATTTTGAAAGTATCTTTACTTTCATTGAAAATTGACATTTTTACTGCCTTTTTCAATGTGCAATGGGGGAAATGGTCCTTTTGCCACCTCTTTCTATAGAAAAAGCCACACAGAAGTTTAAAGTCATGCACTCAGTTCACGGTACCATTGATTGGTAATTGGACCTGCTCTCTGGTAGGTGATCCTCTTCATATCAGGTTGATCACAATGTTTAAGCATCAGTTTGAATAGCTCAGAGGCATTTTTCAAATGTTTCTGATCTGTCAGTCTCCAGGCTTGTTCATGAGATGGAGGAATGATTCTTAGGGCAAGAGGAAACACTACAAGTCCTCATGAAGTATGGGTTCAGAATTTGGACCAATAACTTATTCCATAGTGTCAAGGCATAGGAAGAAATTTTAAATTCTTGATGGTACCTTTCATAAGGAATCTGCACATTTTTCAAATTACCCCAATTCTAACTCCCAAAATCAGGGTAAAGATTGCTAAAAAACATTGTTCAAAAAACAGATCAAGGATATGTATAAAAATATAACCCAATTTCTTTTCTCTCCTTGACTAGATGTCTGCAAAGAACTGAATGTATGATAGTTCTTTTTGCTCTCATCTGAGAAGAACAAAGGGTAGTAGGAATATATTTTTGGGGAACTCCACCAAATATTTCCTGTGGGCATAATTCCAGGGGCTGTTTCCAGTACTTTTTATGTATTTAAAGGTTTGCTACTTATTGAAATAGACCAGGACAGTGTGGGAAGAACAAAGTATGGAATAACCGTGTACCTGAATCGTTCCCACTCCGTAGTTCCTGTATCCTGCCCACTTCCCACATTTTCCATAGAAGGCTAATAAGAGTATCAGAGAAGTTCTACAGTATTCTGTAGTTCTTTGTGGAACATAGATGCACAGAAGCTCAGAGATTAATGAAAGAGTGCCAAATTGTGTGAAGATAGTTGGCCAATCATTAAATGGTACTCACAGAAAGTGAAGAAAGCCTAAACACGGGGATCTTTTATAAATATGCACTAAATTTGAAACTAAAATTTTATTTTATATTTTCTTTGTTATCTTGCTTTGAGTCTATTTTCTTTCAAGTATGCTATCAGGAATTTATTATTTGGAATTTTTCTACTAGTGAAAAAATTAGACCATCCTTACCTTAGTCAGTATATGTATTTATGTGAGATCTTGAACCCTGTTATCATTGTTTACCTAATCACAGCTCAGTACCTGACCCACTCTAGATTTTCAAATATATCTTGGAGAAAATTCCAATGAAATATTGTATCAAGATGAATGGTTAGAGTTTAGAATGAAGCAGAATATGTTTTAAGAACTTTGACAATATTTTAAGAACATATTATAAATTTATAATTTAATATAATTTTAATATAATTATAGTTTGATACATGTGTACAATTTAAAATAAGCCAATCAGGGAATTTAACATTTCTATCTCCTTACGCAATTTTTTAAAAAATATTGATTAATGTGTAAGAATTGTACATATTTGAGTTTCAGCATGATGCTGAAATGCATGTACATAACATACATATGGACATATGTACTATTCCCTTTCCTATGAAAATATTATACTTACCTGAAGGGAGTATCTAGTAATGCTTCATCAGAATTTTTATCTCCTCCCTCCTTTTGTGGTTCACAGAATCACATGATCTATTTGATCTATTTATGTTTGTGGCATTTAATCTTATCACAAAGTTTCAGAGCTGAAGATTTCTTCTTTGGCTACTAATACTTTTGAGGAAGCTAACAAAGTTGAGTACTTGATAGTTTCAAAAGCGGAAATGCCAAAATTATAATTTAAATAAGAAGAGCAAATGAATGAGGATCTATTCCTTCTTAATTTTTAATATCTACTTATTTTTCCTATTATCAAAATACATTGTTAAGCTTTGTGTTTATAAAGTATTTGTCTAGGAGGGATGAATGTCAAAAAAGCACATGTGAACTTTCTGAGGAAAGTATTCCTTAAATCATTGCCACCTTGATTCTCAGTGGATTAGAACATAATCCTATATCCATAATCCTATGTCCATAATTCTATGGTTGATTTTTCTCTATTTAGAATTTAATTTTAAATTAGATTTTAATGGAGGGTATCTTTTTCCTTATAAACTAGAAAAAAATAAGGATGAGCCTTTTTCCTTTTTTTCTTTTTCTTCTTATGCTTTTACTTGAAAATACAACTACCCTGTGAGATCTACAATATGGTTTTTAGCTTGACATTTTTCTTTTTGATCACTTACTGTTACTGCTTCTCCTCTTAAACCCTTCATAGAAATTTTTAAAAGAAGTTTTTCTATCAAAGAGCAACAGACTTTTCATGTAATCTCAACTTCACATCCTTACTCTCAATTCACAAGTATAGCTTTTGCTATATATGTAGAATTTATCAAAAACAATTGCCTAAAAATTAAGTACACGTTTCTTTTTCACATGAGATATTATTTTGTTTGTCAGCTTCTGTTGCCTGGTGGTATGCATATTTATTCATAAATGGAAGATGAATATAACATTCAGAGAATAAACAGAGCATATTTTAAGCTACCAAAAATAAAAACAAATCATACTAATTAATTAATTTGTCATATATGAATTCACAGCAACCAGTTTGGATCTATTAGCTCCAACTGAATTAACAGCAGAAATTTAAAAATAAATTTTTAGGAATTCAGATCACTCTTATATTTAACAGATTTGCATTTAAATATCTTTTAACATTGTTTCTAAATTATTTGTTATTCAGTGAATAAATCTAATCATTATTGCATTGAAGTTTTAATAAATAAGGGTTGAGAATATTTAATATAATTTCATGATAATAGGTATGAGAGTAGATTAATAATGAAAAATGCAGAATGCGATCATTCATTATAATTAGAAGGTTAAGGAATTAATTTTACAGACCATGAAATGGAAATAACGTCTCCACTATTTTATTAACCAACACTTAGAGCAGTATTATCAATTCTCTGATTCAAAGCATGTCTATTATTTAGTGGCCCTAGATAGGCATTTCCATCAATTCATTAGGTTAATATAATTCAATAAATAACATCAAAATAAAAACTAGATTACATTACATGATTATTTCTTGATAAGTTGCCTTATTTTATTAACTAAATGCATCAACTCTTCTGAAACTGAAACAGGTGTGATTTTGTTAGATACATTTTTTTTAAGTTAAGGCAGTCTATTAACATGCTACCATTAATACAAGAAGTGACATTCACCAGGAAATGGGGGATATTTAGAACACTACAATTTCCCAATACATCTTTCTTATTTAATGGTGATTAAAACTGAGATTTTTCCTATAAAAATTAAAATCTGAGAATAAAAACATACATCACAACTTATGCTTCCTACTTCATATACTTTGAAATATATCCTTATGCGAATGTAAATAATGACCAAGAATCAATAAATGAAGTTCCATTTACCACAGTGTTAGTCTGTTTTTATCTTTTGGAAAATGCAGAGCTTCAGAGCATTGAAAATTGTCCTTGCACTCTAGAAAACTATTTGCATTCTGACTAATTTAAAATCATATTAAGGAAACTGGTGGATCTGGGTGAGAATTAGTGGTAAGGGCCACCAAATTCATTCCCGGACCACCCTTTTGTTAATTTAATTGAATATACTTTGCAAAGCAAAGAAAAGCAATCAATCAAATTAACAAACAAAAACATATCATTTTTTTTCAGTGGGCAGAATATTGCATATTCTCTCATCCTCTTACAAAGACAATGTCATCTAATTCTAGATAGTTCTCTTTGTGATGAATGTTTGGACATTTTCCATTCTAAAGAAGATAATTGACATAAATCCCTCATCTGAATGCATTTTAGTTGTACTCTTAAGAATAATTTGTAACATTACTGACTTGCATTTTGCAGTGTTTATTATACTTAGTAAATTTTTGAAGATATTGAATGCTTTTTATACAGTAGAGATGTTTTTAATCCATTTTGTGTTACTATAACAAAATGGTTGATATTAGTTATATTAAGAAGCAAAGAGATTTAGTTACCTCAGTTTTGGAGCCTTAATGTTCAAGATTGGTTGATTCATTAAATTCAACCTGTAGTAAGGTCTTAATGCTGGATCAGATTACATGTGAGAGGGAAACCTACCAACAGAAAGATAAGAAGCCAGATGGTGGGAAGCAGCCAGATTTGCTCTCTCAAGAGACCTAAGCAGAATCCTTTGAGAAATATCTTAATCTACTCCAAATGCTGTGCCTCTATTGACCTATTGAACTCTTACTAGGAATAGGCTCCCAAACAATATCTTAGAATTGCTATACTTGAAATCAAGCTTCCAACATGTGAACTCTGGAGAGATAAACCACATACAAAGGACATTAAGAGATTACATATGTCATACATTAATAGTATGCACTTCAGTGAACATTTTCCTGTCATGGCTTACTGTAAGTACATCATAAGTGTTATACTGAACTGCTCATTTTCTAATACTGTTGAGGTTATGTATTATAGCTTTAAGTTAGCTATTGATATCTATTATTCAATATTAAATAGCTTTAGATTCATTTGTTGTCTTTATCTAGAACTTATTTTTCAAATTTCAAGTCCTTTCATTTATAAGAAAAAAATTTATATATAGTTTTTAAAAGACCAAATTTTTATTGGGGCCTTCACTCTTACTTTTAGTTTTAATCTTTCTTAGCAAATTAAATTTGGTGGACATTATCTGAATCAAATACCTGATTAGCAGTTCTCAGCTCAATGCTACCATTCTCAATTTCATAAAATGATGATGATCAAGTATAACATATTAGTGAAAAGAAAGGCCTATTGAGTCCACTTGTCTAGATTTAAAACATTGCTGCACATCTTACTAGCTCGTGATCATTTGTAAGTTTTAGTTCCTAGTTATTTAGGATGAAGGTAAGAATTGAAAGCTTAGAAATTAGATGAGTAATTCTGTGGAGTGTTTAGTATAATACCTGTGAAGTACAAGCATCCATTGCAGGTTAATTTGGCTTCTCTATGTCAAGGCATGTTAAGTCATTTTCCTCCACTTACCAAATCCTGAGTCTTTCATTAACCAAATGCACATCATCCTAAAATAAAAATTACAGGCATGTAGGAAGCTCAGTGGTACAGTTATTTGCCTGGCATCTGTGAAACCCTGAATTTAATATATGGCAGTAAAAAAAAAAACCCAAAACAAAAATAAATAAATAAAATTAAATCATATCATGAGTATCACTATTAACATATTTAACAGATGTATAAAATGAGATTTTGAGGAATTTAAGGTATTCATTAGGTGATACTGTCTCTAAAGCATTGTGAAGGTAGAGATACAAAGATGACAAAATATTTATGTATTGTCAAAAGTCACATGACTATTAAGTTGTAGTTAGCCTTATCAAATTTTCTGTTTGAGACATGAAAAACATGGTTTGGTGGGGATACAGCTCAGTGGTAGAGCACTTGCCTAACATTAGTATATATATTCTAATGTTTCATCCCACATTGAGTATGGCTTAAAAGCTATTATCAGTTAAGCATCAAAGTGAATTGAGTCCAGGAGTGACAGTTCATGTCTATAATGTATGCTTCACATGACACTGAGGCAGAAGGATACAAAGTATGAAGCCAGCCTGGAAAAAGTTAAAGAGATGATATCTCAAAAACACTAAATATACGCAAAAAGGCTGATGGTGTACCTCTACTGGTAAGCTATTTGCTTGAGCAAGGCTCTGTGTTTTACCTCCACTACAGACAAAAAAATAAAAAGGATTCAGACTACTTTTATGCTTACAAAACTGTGTCATTTAATTTTATTTTTTAAATTCACAGAAACTTTGAGTCAGAAAGTTGAATTATATTTAACTTTTTTATCATATTTTATTAAAAGACATCACTAATAGATTTTCAGTACAAATAATAATCCTTGCTCAACTACTTTTAAAACATATAACACAATTGTGAAAACAAAAAATGTACTATTTCTATGCAATAAGTACTTCAGATTTATATAAAATATAATTTAATATTTTAGTTTCTAATATTTGTATTTTATCTAATGGGTGGAGTACTACAGAATTAAGAAAGGAATGGGTTGTGAATTTTAATATGATTTTATTTCTCACATAATCATTCATAATTATAGAATTTAAAGATTTATTAAATTAAAAAATTAATTAATAATTTATTATGTAAGACTTTACCAGTGGAGTTACTTTTTTTTTTTTTTTGTCTTTTTCTTTTTTGGTGCTGGGATCGAGCCCAGGGTCTCAGGCATGCTAGGCAAGCGCTGTACCACCGAGCTACATCCCAGCCCAGAGTTACTTTTTTTAACAATGAATCTTGGAATACTGAACATTAGAAAATAGTATTGTATAGGGCTGGAGGTGCAGCTCAGTGGTAAAGTGCTTGCCTATCATGTACAGGGCACTGAGTTTGATTCCCAGAAGCACACACACACACACACACACACACAAACACACACACAAATAATAGTATTGTATGGATATGATGAAGACAATCAAAAAAAATTATATGAATTTTTATATTCATCTCAAGAATATATTCACTTGAAAATATATTTTCATTTATATACATGAAATTATGAGCTCATATTACAAATAAATGCTACATACTGATTTATAATAAAAATAAAGCAATGTCTATTATAATAAATATACAATTGCAATAGCACTCATAACATTTAAAGTAATCTGGCTAATGTTAATTAAGAGGAATTATAAACTCAAATATTTAATATTGGAGATTTAAGATGGCGACTAGAGGGAGGAAGCAGATAGCATGAATGCCGTAAAGCAAAAATCTTGCTGAGATGCTGGAGACAATCTTGGCAAGAAAAACCACCAAGAAGAAGCAAAGGTCCAAAACCCCAAACCCCCAGCCCACACAAAGCTTCTCCATGTCATGTTACACTGAGAAACCATGAGGGCTCCTGCACCACCAGATTCGGCTCTAACCTGCCTGGGAGACATAGACCAACAGGTGAGCAAATAAGCAGCACACAATACCCCCACAGACACCCCTGGGATAAAACAAGCATAGCCCCATGGACAGTCAGACCACCTGCCTGGGGGGAAAAAAAACTGAATAATAAACAAGGAACTGAAAATGATGCATAGCAAAGAGGGCAGGGTGCCTTGTGCACACTGGAGAAGGGGGGAGAGGCAGTCCTCTCAGAGAACTTTAAATTAACAAAGCCTGCCAGAGAAGGTGGGAGTGGCAGTTCCCCCCATGAATTTTAAACAAAAAAAGCCTGGAACAGTAACTGGCTTACAGGACCCTTCACTGGAGAAGAGGGGAGGGGAAATTTCTCCGGAAAACTTTAAATAAACAAAGCCTGCAGGATAAGGTGGGTGTGGTGCCTCCCTATGATGAAATTTAAATAAATAAATCCCACAACAGTAGTAGGATGGCAGTAGGTGGCAGATGAGCAACAGTTTGAAACAGGACAGATAGCAGTTCTCAAAGCTGTCTCCTGACCAAGCCACCTGGTGAGATGACAGTGCTACTGCTTAAATACCAACACCAGGACTGGATGCTGAAAGAGCAATACCAGAATTACTAAGACTGAAACCTTAAATTTTTATTTTTGAAAGTTTTATATATCTTTTCCATTTTTTATTCTTTTTTCTTTTTTTTTTTTTTTAATTTTTTTCCTTTGGTGAGACAATGACAGAGCTACTACTCAAATACCAACACCAGGACTGGATGCTATAGGAGTAACACCAGAACTATTAACACTGAAACTTCCACTGTTGATTAGTACAACATCTCTGCCTGTTAATTTCTTTGGTTTTTTATTTATTTTCTTTTTTCTTTCCTTTCTTTCCTTTCTTCTTCCTCTTACTCTTCAATTCTATATATCATTACTTTTATTATTGTAAGCTAGATAATACTAAATTACACACACTACAGGGACCATAACAGCACCAAGTGGAATCATGGGAAAATGGAACAAGGATGGAAGCAATTTTCACCCCAATAGTAAATTAGTAGAGAAATCAGAGGGAAATGAAGGAAACAGATACCCAGATTCAGACTCCAACAAAGCAAAGATAAAATATACCAAAGAACCCAACAAATCCCACAAGAACAAGTTAAAAGAAGAAATCCTGCAAGTAATCAATGGGAATTTTATAAAGATAATACTAGAGATGGTCAACCAAAATGTACAGCAGACACTCAAGAAATTCCAAGACAACAAAAATAAAGAATATGAGAAAACACAAGAACAAATAAAAGAAACCATAGAAGCCCTATATAAACACCAAAGTGAAACAAAGAGCACCATAAATAGAGAGATAAATGAACTAAGGTCAAATATTGACAATATTAAAGAGGAAGTGACCCATGATATGGAAAACCTCAGAAAAAAGAACAAAATAAAAATACAAAACAAAATGGAAGGCCAATCCAGCTTACTACAAAAAGCAGAAGACAGAATTTCAGAACTCAATGATGAAATGGAAATTTTAAAGGAAAAAATGAAGAACTTTAGTCAGACAACTCAAGACACATAAAAGGAATATGAAAGAACTCACTGATTCCATCAAAACACCAAACCTGAGAAAAATGGGCATTGAAGAAGGAGAAGATGTGCAAGCAAAAGGAATTAATAATATAATCAAGAAAATAATAACAAAAAATTTCCCAAGTCTAGAGAAAACTATGCCCATACAGGTACAGGAAGTCTTCAGGACACCAAACAGACTTGACCAAAATAGAACTACCCCATGACAAATTATCATTAAAATAACAGGGACAGAGAATAGACAAAGAATATTGAAGGCTGTAAGAGAGAAAACACAAATAACATACAAAGGTAAACACATCAAAATCAAACCAGATTTCTCAACAGAAAACTTGAAAGCAAGAAGAGCATGGACTGAAGTCTTCTGGGCAATGAATGAAATAACTTCAACCCTAGGATACTCTACCCAGCAAAAAAATCATTCAAAATAGATGGAGCAATAAAAGTCTTCCATGATAATCAGAAACTGAAACAATATATGACTACCAAGACACCACTACAAAAGATTCTTCAAGGAATTTGGCACACAGAAAGTGAAAGCAAACAAAACCATGAAAGGGGAGGCAGTACCAAACCACAAGAGAAGAAAAGGCAAGAAAGTAGAGAGTAATGTTGATTTAGCTCACACAATCAAATCCTTAAACAACTAAGACAACTAAATAACTGGAATTACCACATACCTATCAATACTAACACTGAATGTTAATGGACTTAATTCCCCCATCAAAGGACATAGTTTGACAATTGGATTAAAAAGGAAGATCCAACAATCTGTTGCTTACAGGAGACCCATCTCATCTACAGAAACAAGCACAGGCTTAGGGTGAAAGACTGGAAGATTTACCAAGCCAACAGTCCCTGAAAACAGGCAGGAGTAGCAATACTTACCTAGGAAAAAGTAAACTTCAAACAAACATTGATCAAATGAAATAAAGAAGGACACACCAAATTCATAAAAGGGGAAATACACCAAAAGGAAATAATTATCAACCTATACACATCCAACATCAATGAACCCAATTTCATCAAACATTCTCTGAGGAACCTAAAAACACATATAAACTCCAACACAGTGGTAGTGGGTAAATTTAATACCCCCCATCACCAACAGATAAGTCATCCAAACAAAAAATCAATAAAGAAATCCTAGATCTAAATCATACCAAAGATCAAATGGACCTAGCCAATGTCTACAGAATATCTCATCCAAGTTCTGCACAATATACATTCTTCTCAGCAGCTCATGGAATCTTCCCCAAAACTGATCCTATCTTAGGGTACAAAGCAAGCCTCAGCAAATATAAGAAAATAGAAATAATGCCATGCATTCTATCTGATCACAATGCATTAAAACTAGAAGTCAACAACAAAAATAATAGCAAAAAACATACAAACAGTTGGAACTGAATAACACATTGCTCATTGATCAATGGGTCACTGATGAAATAAAAGAGGAAATTAAAAGGTTCCTGGAAGTTAATGAAAATGAAAACATGACATAATGGAACCTATGGGACACAGAAAAGGCATTCCTGAGAGTAAAGGTTACAACCATGAGTGCACATATTAAAAGAACAGAAAGATCTCAAATCAATGAACTAATGCTACATTTCAAACTCCTAGAAAAAGAAGAACAAGCAAATCCCAAAACAAGCAGAAGGAGAGAAATAATAGAAATGAAAGATGAAATAGAAATTAAAAAAAACATACAAAGAATTAATGAAAAAAAAAGTTGGTTCTTTGAAAAAGTAAACAGGACTTACAGCCCCCTGGAAAACCTGATTAAAATGAGGAGAGAAAAAAAGCCAAATAAGTAAAATCAGAAATACAACAGGGGAGACTACAACAAACACCACGGAAATCCAGGAAGTCATCCGAGACTACATTAAAAACCTATATTCAAATAAATATGAAAATCTTGAACAAATGGACAGATTTCTAGATACCTATGATCATCCAAAATTGAACCAACAGGACATTAATCACTTGAATAGATCTATAATATAATACGAAATTGAAGCAGCAAGACTCCCATAAAAGAAAAGTCAAGGACATGATGGATTCTCTGCTGAATTTTATCAGACCTTTAAAGAAGAACAAATACCAACCCTCCTTAAAGTGATCCACAAAATAGAAAGGAAATGAACACAGCCTAACTCATTTTATGAAGCAGTAATACACTCATCCAAAAACCAGGCAAAGGTACCTCCTAAAAGGAGAAGTATAGGCCAAACTCCTTAGTGAATATTGATGCAAAAATACTCAATAAAATAATGGCAAACCAAGTTTAACAACACATCAAAAAGATCATTCACCATGACCAAGTGGAATTCATCCCAGGAATGCAGGGGTGGTTCAATGTATGCAAATCAATAAATGTAATACAGCACATTAATAGAAGCAAAGAAAAAAAGCACTTGATCATCTCAATAAATGCAGAAAAAGCCTTCAACATGATCCAATATCATGTCATGATAAAAACTCTAAGAAAACTAGGAATAGAAGGAAAGTTACTCAACATTATAAAAGCTATATATGACAAACCTACAGCCAACATCATACTTAATAGTGAAAAACTGAAACCATTTTCGCTTGAACAGGAATGAGACAAGGATGCCCACTATCCCCACTCCTATTCAATATAGTACTGGAATTGTTAGCCAGAGCAATTAGACAAGAAAAAGAAATAAAAGGAATACAAATAGGTAATGAAACTGTCAAAATACCCCTATTAAAAGAAGATCCTATACATTAAAAAAAACTCTTCGCATAAACTCCTAGACACCATCAACAGCTACAACAAGGTGGCAAAATATAAAATCAACTTACAAAAATCATTAGCTTTTCTATACACTAATAATGAAAAAACTGAGAAAGAAATTAATTCCCTTTACAGTAGCCTCAAAAAAAAATCAAATACCTAGGTGTATACTTAACAAAGGATGTGACTGACCTCTACAAGGAGAACTACAAACACCTGAAGAAAGAGATTGAGGAAGACTACAGAAGATGGAGAGATCTCCCCTGTTCATGGATTGGTAGAATCAACATAGTAAAAATGGCTATACAACCAAAAGCAATCTACGTGTTTAATGCAATTCCCATCAAAATCCCAATGACTTTCATCACAGAGATTGAAAAATCTACCCTAAAGTTCATTTGGAAACACAAGAGACCATGAATAGCCAAGGCAATACTCAGCACTAAGAACAATGCTGGAGGTATCACAGTACCTGATTTCAAAATATATTACAAAAAAGCAATAGCAATAAAAGCAGCATGGCACTGGCACAAAAACAGACATGAAGATCCATGGAACAGAATAGAGGACCTGGATATGAATCCACACAACTATGCCCACCTTATTTTTGACAAAGGCACTAAAAATATATGATGGAAAAAAGACAGCCTCTTCAACAAATGTTGTTGGAAAAAGTGGTTAGCTGTCCTCAAAAAATGAATGTAGATCCATGTTTATCACCCTGTACTAATATCAACTCAAAATGGATCAAGGACCTGACTATCAGACCCCAACTCTAACGTTGGTACAGGAAAAAGTAGGAAACATTTTGGAAGTAATAGGTATCAGCAAGGACCTCCTCAATAGAACCCTAGCAGCTCAGCACCTAAAAGAAAGTATAGAGCAATGAGATGTCATAAAACTAAAATCTTCTGTACAACAAAATAAATGGTCTCTAAACTGAAGCAACCACCCCACCCACAGAGTGGGAGAAAATATTTGCCAGCTACACGTCAAAGGACTGATAACCAGAATATATAGGGAACTGAAAAAACTAAACTCTCCCAAAATTAATGAACCAATAAAGAAATGGGCAAGTGAACTAAACAGAACTGTCTCAAAAGAAGAAATTCAAATGGCCAAAAAACACAAGAAAAAATGCTCACCATCTATTGCCATAAAGGAAATGCAAATCAAAATCATGCTAACTTTCCACCTCACCCCTGTTTTAGATTAGCCATCATTAGAAATGCCACCAACAATAGGAGCAGGGAGGTGAAACTAATTGATGAGATCCTTGGTAAGTGACTATAAAAGAGAGTCTTGGGGGATCAAGAAATCAAAATTATCCTTCACATTAGTAGAGACAGAGAAAAATATTCAATTGATTAAAAAGTAACTAATTTAATGAAATATATATATTTGATTATTCCACTAGAAAAAATTAAACAATAATACTATTTGGAAGATTTGTAGTATGAATTATCTTACAAGTTGACGATCTCTAATCTAAAATCTGAGATATTTTGAAATCCCAGACATTTTGAACATGAAAAGTTCAGATTTTGGAGCACTTTTGTATCTTATATTTTTGAGTTCGGGATGCTGAACTGGCAAAATCTATGTAAGTATTGTTAAAAAAAATGTTGCCCTGAAACCCTCTAGTTCCCAGCATTTCAATGAGGGATTGTCAACCTGTTCTTAAAGAGAAGATGAGGAAAGCATTTGCTATAGGATTTGGGTCAAGACTGCTCAGAAGGAGAAATTAAGGCATTTCTAGGCTCTGCACCCACTGTAGAGGCAATATTGCTTCTGCCTGGCCAAAGCAGAGGTCCCTTCAGGAATAGGAAATTTGTTCTCTACCTTTTGGTATTTGCAACTCTGGAAAGGAGGTTTAGGTAAATGATATAAAATTGAGGGTAGAACTAGTAAAAGGGACATATTAAAAAACTATAGCAGATATAATTTTGTTTAAATTAAAATTAAGTATTAGGAAAAGGAAACATGCTTATTTGTTTAAATATGTATATAACACTATTAACATAGTGTTGAAGATTATAAATATACAAAGTTATAACATTGTCATAATTTTAGAGTAATTTCCCTTTCATGTTCATAGCAGTTCTATTTTAAATCTATATATTCATAATATCTTACCAAATAAATTAGTCACACTTAAATATTGAAAATTTAATTTGGCAAATATTTGCTCCATTCCAACAACATAAGAGTCACTAATCTATGCACTTGGGATAATTTAATGCATGATATTTAAGGAAATTGTTGCCCAGAAAATGTAAGCATTCTTTCAGATGCAGACAAATCCCAAAATTAAAAAATAAGTTATGCACTATGCTGAATTGTGAGATTCTCTGTGGAATATCATGCTAAAATAGAAAAAGGAAAAATGGATATGTGGAGTTGAAATATTAAATTGATTATATAACATTGTCCTCATGGAGAGACAGGACATAAGGAAGTAGACAGTTAACTTCATAGACATTTGGGACAAAAATTGTTCCAAGAAAAGTGACTAGGAGGTCCAAGAGAAAAGTGTTTGACCTTTTGAGGTAATACAATGATCTCAAAACAACTAAGGTGAAACAATTAATGAAACAGAAGACCAGAGAGGTAATTGGAGATCTGTTGTGATAGGTCCTCAGAGGCCATTGTGAAGAGTATTACTGCAAATAATTTGTAAGATTTGTGAAGAAAAATGAGATATTCAGATTTAACAAATTTACAAATAAAAGGAAATATATTCTAGGTTTTGTGCTAAAATTAGATGTTAGGAACACAGTTTAGTGCACCTAGAAACATTACAATAATCTATGTAGGAGTGTTAGTAAAGGCTTTTATCAGCAGATATAAAGAAAAGTTACTGTGAATCAATAGAACTAAACATTCAAAATATTTTATGAAATATTCGATATGGTTAATAACAGAATGAGAGAAAAATGCAGGATGACATGAACTGGTGTGTGCCACTAGAACGATAGATTTGTCATCAAGAGAGTTGTCATTTCTGATGGAAGAATATTCAGTCCTCACAGGGCAAGTTGGTGGTAGAAAAGATTTAGTGAAAGTTACTAGTTAAAATTTAGATGTGTTACACAGGCATATATGGTAACTCCTAAAAGGGGAATGTTCACCAAGTGCCAGAATTAGAATACAAAAGAAGAAAGACTAGACCTTGAACAGTATATTAGTCATTTCACGATCAAGGAAAGGGAGAGAGCTCTAAAACTGTTTTCATTATTTAGTTGCCAAAATGTAGCCAATTAAGATTATTTAAAAATCAGGCTTAAAGTTATTGATTTGTCTTATTCTACCTGGTTTCCCTTACAGAAACTGTAAGGAAGTTTGGAAGGTTGTGGCACTCTTGTTACTTGAAGCAATGTAAACTGAACAGTATGTAATTAGCAACTCCCAATCTCTGGTACCACATAGGGCCAGATTTTTAAACAGATATACATAGTCAGAAAAAAAAACCTCTTAAAATTTGTCCATTTATTGTCATTCACTTAGCCATGTCATGACTATAAAATAAATGATTATCACAGGCCTTCCTAGATGCTTGATTTATTTTTCTGATTACTTGAAACCACTCTACATATTTCTCCTCAAGGATGGGTCTGATCCATGGTGAAAGATGTCCAGCAATCAGAAAACTGGTAAATGAGAGTCTCTTAGCTAAAAATAAAGACTTTGTTTCTGTGCATTTCTAATCAGTAAAATATTTTCAAATAGTTAAGTGTCTAGTATGATTTCTTTCTTTGCATTAAATTAAATATTTAATACATTTTAACTATAAAGAGATTAAGTTAGTCTTCACATTTTTCCAAAAGTGTAATTCAATAGCACATAACTACCTGTTTATATTATTAGAGATATTTGCTATTTCAAAAGTCTTGGCACACTAGTCAACATTAAGTTCTTGTCATGAATTCCACCTAGGAATTACCATGTCCATGAAATCTGTTCTTAAAAGTTAAAAAAAATAAAGAAGATATGCATAATTCTTGACAAAGAAAACAGATGACATGCTATCTTTCTATAAAGGCTATATATCCTTTGGTTTAGATTTTATAGTACAGCTGAAATCAGATGTTCCGCTGGGGTTACTTTCAAAGATTTGCAAATGATTGTTATGTAGGAGTCCTCACTCATTCCTTGTTCTCATGCTTTAAGGTGCCTGTGTCCTGTTTTCTAGACAATTCCAACATTTAGTAAACCATTATATTATTTTAAGTTTCTTCCCTCTATAAGTCCTTAGCTCTTTCAATATTTCTTTAAATTTAATGTCTAAGCCCCCTCACACAATAGTAATTTTTATGACTAAAGATTGTCAATATACATTGTAAATGTTATCCAGAATTGAGCATATATGCGATGAACCATCTCATCATAGATACACACAAAAAAAACCATTTCTCATTTTGAAAAATATTAATGAAAGTAAAGTGATCTAGGTTTTATTTGTCATCTCCATAATATCAATCACATACTTCATTTACTCAAAACAATCCACTGGTTGTTAAAGATTTGCAAAATCTTAGTTTATTATCCACAGGTACATATGATTATGTATATACATTGTATTTTATACACCAAACGTATCTCATATTCTATCCATGACTAGACAATAGTGGTTCAATAAACATTTGTGCATATTTAAGCAATTGAAGCAGAAAATAACAATTCATAGCAAAGCTCTTGTATAGTACCAACTTTTTCGTTAAACATCCCATGCGTAACTCCTTAGTTTAATCTTCCCTGAGTAAATCATGTTTTACACTTAAAGATGTAAAACTTTTCCATTGTGAGATCAGAACTGCATCTAGGAATTAAATAAAATGAAGTTTATTTTTATAAATATCAGTTTATTTCATAAAAATACAAAAATATAAATATACATTTATAAAAATATGAATGAGCTAACACAAAGACATTTTCAACTAAATAAATATGGCAGTAATAGTCACTCCTGTTTCATTAAGGATATATTTTTCTGTATTAATTTACAAAGCAGTCCTCACAATGTTTAATTTAATACTAAAGATGACTGAAAGTCAGTTAAGAAAACATTTATAAAGTTCTTATACCTAAGAAAAGGCACAAAAAGCCTTTTAAGTATTTAATTGATTATTGATATAATATACTTTCCTTCCAAGATTATTAGGCAAAGAGGGTGAATTGGTTATTATTACTGTTTTTAAATCTATGTCATTCATATTCATTCACGGAAACTTACTGTTTAAGCAAACCCTTACTAAGACAACACCTACGTATTGTTTGAAGTTTTGATTTTTGAAAAATTTTCTCCAAGGAGAATGCAGGTCACTCAATCTAGTAACACAGACAGTATTTCCACTAACATACAGTACTGTTAGTCATGGTCACTGTCATCACCCCCATACATATCTGCAAGTTTTTTAAAACGAGGCCCCCAGTCACTAAGATAATCGTAGTCTTGGTTAAAATCAGTTGTTAGGGATTCTAAAGAACTGAGTGACTCTGCGATAGAATCATTGCCTTCATAGGCATAAGTCGCCAGTGAATCATAAGGAGGTGCACTTGGGTCTGAGTCGTTTTCTTTTAATCTCCGATGGATAAAGTCTTGTACATCAATATTTTCCCACAGAGGCACAGTCCTCCTTATCTGAAAAACAGTTTCAGGCATTACATCTCGTCTAAGTTTACTGTCTTCTCTTGCTTCTGGATTCCTTAATGTGCCAATATCAAAAGCTTGTGTGTCTTCCTCCCCACCGCCTTCATCATTGTAGGTCACAATATTGTCCCGGACATCATCCTTTGAAATTATGAGAGGTTCCTTTTTCCTTTGCCTCTTCAATGCAGCAAACAACACAACTAAAACTATTGACAAAAGATGAGAAAATAGAGAGATTTCATGATTCAATATAAAATCTATGTGTGCAGTTTATGGAATTGATTGAATAGAGTAACAATACTATACGAATATGGAGTGACTTGGGCCAATGATTGGACACAGTGCATTGAGTTTTAAAAAACAGATAGCACAGTGCTATTGTTATTGTGAACATTATATTGTAAATATATAAGTAACATAATATACAACATATTACATATATTATAATCGATCAAAATTATTGCTTTTCCCTGGCACATCACTCCTATAAAATGCATATTTGTTTCAAAATACAAAAAATTTAGTGCTTTAATTGATATTATTGCTAGAGAAAGAGAAGCAGTTGAATATTACCTCAATAATTCAGGATAGCATATGCAGAACATTGCTCATATAAATGCATTATATTCACATCTGTGTACAAATATATTTGCATACACATATAAATATGCATGAACTGCTGATTTCATGCTATCCCATATTGCACATATGTTTAGTGAAATTTCTTCATTGGTCTGGTTTTGAAAGCTTGATTGAAAATTTGCAATACAATGTCAAGAGTTATGAAATAATATTAAGTTCAAACTTTTTTTTAACTTGTTCCCATCTTATAAGATATTTACTTGCTAAGGAGGACTTCCTTGATTTTCACAGTTGCATTCAAGCTTTGGGGCTGAAATGCTTATTTTATTTTCTCTACTTGCTCTATGGTTTTTATTATTCACATACTTTAACTATAAAACTAACTGTGCACTTCTTCACGTATAGGATATTATTTGTAGTTATAGAACTGAAATTTAAATTATATATATTTATATATATTTCATATATTTGGCAATGAAACTTTTCCTAATAAATATATGTTACAATGAAATAAAATGCATTTTAAAAAACAAAAAAATCCATGTGACTTACAGTATACAAATATTCCATTGAAAATGGGCCAACTTCCTCTTTTATATGTAAGAAAAATAAGAGTTAAATCAAAAAATGTGTTTCATTTTGTTTCATTGAAAGTTTCATTGAAAATAAGAAAATATAGTCTCAAAAAGTATCATTCCTTTTGTCAATTTTTATGTTGAGATTATACAAAGCAAACTCATTTCCATTTCAATTACACTTCAACAGGAACCTATGACTGACTACATTAAAGAGTTGTCCAAAAATTATTTTCACATCATCACGCACATTTTTTTCAGGGATTCCTAGCTGATGGAAGTATCTTTTCTTTAAAAATTCACTAGAAGAAACTTCAGTAAATCTACACAGAAAGTGTTGAGCTATATTCCAGATCTTCATGGAATATTAAAAACTCATTGTTTTAAAATAGGTGTAGTGTGTCCTAATAAAGGATAAATATAAAATTAACTAATTCTAAAGTCTATTTGATATCCATCAAATGTGAAACAAGTACTTAGTAAGGGAATTCTTTTAAATTTAACATTGAATGAGTTATTTTTTAGTTTTTAAATTTTATAAATAAAATAATAACGTTTGTTAAAGTTATGTTATGGTTTCCTGAGCTATGAAGATTTTCTAATTCTGATAAATAGAACTGAGAGACTTTTAAATTTTTTTCTCCTCTGCCAAGTAAAATTTATTATCCACATTTCCTAGACTAAAGCTTTAAATTTGCAGTATGGGAATAGAATTCAGAGGTAAAAATAAGGAAAGAAAAAAAAATCAATATTTCTCATAATCTATAACTTCAATTTAGAATTTCTTTCTACTATGAATGTTATGTTCATAAAAGTAGCAGTATGCATGATTATTAAACCAATAGGAATTTGAGAGAGTTTATAGTGCGTGCCAATTAGATAAATATCTCAAACCACAATTAAACTTCTAATAGAACATGGCATTTATGATTTAACAAATAATGCTTTTTGTTTTTTGATTTTTTTCTTTACTTTTGTTACATATGCTTCCTTTTTCTTATATATTTCATTCTTTGAAATTTGTTTTATTTATTTATTCATTTATTTATTTGTCTATTTATTCATATATTTTTCAATTATCATCTTCCAAAGGCACAATTTATTCTAGGAAAGTGTTTTACCAGGGAGCTATACTCCCGGCCTTCTCATGAATTTAAGTTTTATTCAAACTAAACACGTAAGGTTCATCCTAATGCCCTAGGTGTCCTTGGCCTTAAGACAAAATAAAATGCTTTTAATAAAAATGTTTACAAAGCCCTGTATTAGATTTTAATTCCCCATGTTACATAATAACATAGACATAAAAAAAGAATTTCATTTGTTCAAAATGTATCATGGTGAGTCCAAGTTATTCTTTATGCTATATCACTATCTTTCTAGGAGCAAAGTCTCTTTAACTATACAAGTGCAGTAACTTTGTGCAGCCTGTACTATAAAGACACGACAAAATAAAGAGAATACTTCAGTATTTCAATACTGAAACCTTCCAAATTAGAACCAACTAAAATAATAAGAAATCACTCAACATTTAACTAATATATTTGAAAGGTGGAAAATAAGAAACATGTGCCTTCTATACTACTTAAGGAAGAAAGGTACCTGTCTTTTCAGAATAAAAGTATAATCCTTCTAAATTTCTGCATAGGCCAATATGTTGTCACACTTACTATGATAATACTAGAATACCTGAATTTGTTTGGAGGATGCTTGTTTCTCTCATATGTGCATGAATGTTTGCTTATTATGTTAACACAGAAATTTAAAATTTAAATTATAATATATATGTGTTCATATTCACCTTATTCTCAGTGAAGGACAACTCTGAGTAAATGGAACAATATGAAATAGGTAGAAATTACTAAAGGATAACCCCAGTTTTAATCTCCATAGGGATACAAAAAATATTTTACAGTAGAGTTGCACTTTCTAGCAGCAAGTGGAGGTAGAAGTGCTCTTGTGGTGATGAAGTAGCTAAAACATTCTGAGAAAAGGTTTTGCTGAATAGTTGGATCATCAATAGTTGAGACAAATGTTTTCTCCTCGCTTTCATCAATCCCCTAGTGAAGTCCTAAGAGGATATCTGGCAAAAAGGATTTCATCCAAAGAGCTTGAAAGGATTTTCAGTGAAAAGAATCCAGCACAGATGAGCACGAGAACATGTTTGGCTGTCTCTCCTGGCCCAAGCATAAGAATTTTGGATGAATATTTGCTGGAAATATTTTTTGGAGGGGTGTATAGTGAAACAGCTGTTTAATGTAATTAAACTGTAGTCTTGTTAGTGTGTGCTCAAATGAAATATTTGTTATTAGAATCATGACTTAATTTAGGAAATACTCAGGGCTACTATGACCACAGTGTCATGACATTTAAAAATGCAATTTTAACTTTTTAATTTGGTGTATTATGCCACATGTAACAAATTCTATGAAGAAAATGTTTTATTGTGGCAACTTTAGTGCATTTGCTATATACATCTGGTATATATATATATATAATTTAATATGTGTTAGTAATGTTATTTGAAAGGGTTAAATAGTGCTTGGTTTTGAGACTAATTAATTAAAAAGATATTTCTAAAGTAAAATATATTCTGATTGAATGCTCCTAAATACATCATAGTGTATTTAATAAACTGACATTTGTCATGTTATTTAGACTTTCTATAGTAGAAAAAAACATTTACCTTAGATATAATAGTCAATGATATAAAATTTATTCTGTATTGTTATAGGTTTGATCTAGCTTTCAGCTAGCCCTAGCCACACAGACAAAAAGGAATTTTTTTTTCCAGTTGAAGAAATGATTCTAATGAAGAATTACAATGTTTAATCTTTAGCTTTGGAGAAGGTGCTGTTTTATGTACAATAACTAGCTATGAAGAAGAGAATTCTGAGTTAGAGGAAATCAGAGGACATAGCTTACTAAGCAGTAGGATGACACACAGCAGAATGGCGACGAGAGCCCCTGTGCTCAGGCCAGCTGCAAGGACCAAGGCCTCTGCATTGCATGATTGCATGTTTCCTTGATCATCACATGCACACACACGGATAGTGAGTGTGCCAGTGCTGCTTTGAATAGGATAGTCATTGTCAAAGATTAAAATTGGCAGGAGATAGGTGCTCATTTTGTTGCGGCTGTACCCATCTTTTCGAGTCATGATTCCTGCTGTATTATCTGAGGAAAAAAATTAGAAGAAAAAATTACACACTTTTTTTTGCATCATAAAGGTTCATAATTTTTAGCTCTACAACAGTAATACTCTCTATACCTTTATTATCTACAATGGTGAAGTTGGGATTCAGAGGAAAATCTGGCACCGGTTCAAAGAAGAATTTGTGACCTCGGGGAGGATCATCTTTGTCCATAACACTGATGGTCTGAATCAACTGAAACCAAATTAATTCATTAAGTTAATCACACAAAATTATTATTATAAGACATTATAAGACTCTATCATTAAATTTAATAAAACAAAACCTGACATTTTAATAAAACTATGAGAAGATATTTTTAATGCTTTTTACTGAAATAAAATTTAATTAACAATGGAAAACAACCATCAAGTTGAGGGTTACAGGGCATCCTAATGCACAGTGCTTTCTGGCTGCTATAACATCCAACCTTAAAAAAAAATTTGAATACTCCAGAAACTCTCCTGCCCTGTCCTGGTTGTAAAGCACCTGTCTGCTCTATCAGCATTTGATTACTAACCTATTTTCTTCACTCGAAAATAATTTCTCTAAGGAAGAAAAAATAAAAATGTCTCAGAAAAATATTATACTTACCACAACCACTAATACCCATTTTAAGTATATTAGTATTATTTTGGGACAAACTAACAATTTAGCATATAGTATCATACAGAAAGGTTTTAAGGATATAGGCATCATCATAATAGCTATTCTGCACATTCTATTCAAATTTTTTGCCTTTGATTTCATGCTATTTGCAAATATAAATGTATGAAGAAGTGTTTTCTCAAGTTGTGTGAAACCAGTGCTGAAGTGGCAAAAGTGAATAACTTCTCAGCTGAGCTCAATAAAAGTTAGTATGTGCCATAGTGGAAGAGGGAACAGCAAACAACAAGTTGAACAGTAAAATTCCACTGAGCATTTTATTATAAGAAAGGCACAAAGCATGTTTGTCTACTCCTGGGTCGCCATTTGTGAGATCTGAAACTATAATCACTTAATGGCCCTTACTTCAGATTTCTTTTCTATAAAAATAGTTTCATCACTTCCGGTTATGCTAATCCAACCTTTTGTGGCGAACAATTATTGGAAATTCATAGTAGTGTAATTTATCCTTTTCTTGGTTGTTATGAATCTTGTATAGGCATATCAAATTTCCATTTTAACTTGACATGAGTTTAACTTCATTCACTTTATGTACAGATGACCTATGACATTAGATATTTGTACATGATACTTCTGAAGGAGCACAATAATTTATACAAAACCTTTTTCTCCTTAGAGAATTGGATAACAGAATAAGAAAATATTACATAACATCTAGTGTTCTTGTTCACATCCTGATCCTAAATAGTAATAAGAAATCAAATTTTTAGTACTATTTTAAATCATGAAAATGTTATTCTTTGATAGAAGGACTCAAGTTCAAGAAATGATTAGGAAGAACATGTCTAATCATGTTTTAAGAGAGTGTACATAAAAGTAATTTGAAATACACTTTTTATTTTAATAATTTAATAATAATACACACTAATTATCATTAATTAAAATAAATTATACACACTAAATTATTACCATCAGTTAAAAGTGATTATATTTCAATATGTTATTAAGTAACATATTGACAACTCACATAAATCGAAGAGAAAAGATAAGAACACTAGCATATAAATGGATAAAGAATATATTTAGGTTATCATACATTCACTTGTGTCCCCCTAAAAGATATGTTCACGTTCTAAATCATAGTACTTGTGAATGTCAGTATAAGTGAGATTACACTGGATTAGTGAGAGCTCTAATACAATTTCCTCACAAACAGAGGCAAATTTGAACACAGAAACAAAAACAGTAAGAGTGCAATGCAATGATGGAGACTGAGAGGGAAATAGTCAGGGCCCACACTGCAAGGAATACCAAAGCATTCTTGGCAGCACCAAGAAGCTTGGATGTATGAAGGAAGAATCTCCTGGAGTCTTCAAAGCGAGCATAGCCCTGCTGACACATCAATATTTGGCTACTAAACTACAGAAGGGCAAGAGAAAAAGAAAATTGTTTCCTACAGTCACCTAGTGCTTGATGATTTTTCATAGCAATACTCAGAAACCTAGCATGATTGTGAAGGTAAAAAATATGTGCCTCTTTAATGAAAAAATAATGTTTTATCTCATTGAGTTAGAAAGAATTCACTCTACTATTATGAGCTATTTAGAAATTAAGAGATGAATATTAATTAAGAGATGATATTAATCAAATATAAATCATTTGATTTATATTTGGGGCTGGGCATGGTAACTAATACCTGTATTCCCTGCATCTCAGGAGAGATCAGGAGGATTGTGGCAGAGGCCAGCATAGGCAAAACATTAACAAAACCCCTCTTCCACTAATATGATAGAAGTGATGCCTGCCTCTGGTGCCAGACACCTGTAGGCATAAGTAGGAATCACCATCAGAAGCTGGCCCCAGGCAAAAATGCAAGATTGTGTACAAAAAATAACTAAAACATAAAGGGGTTGGGGGCATGGCTCAAGTGGTAACAGACCTGTCTAGCAAGCACAAAGCCCATTATACCAGTAATGCCAAAGAAGAAATTATGACATGTTTGGAAAATTATTTGATGGCATATAGTAATATTTATATGTAAAACAACTTTATGATTCCTACTCAATATGATGTGCTTTTTGTGCCTGCAGCTAGAGTGCCATTTTGTAGATAAACCAAATGTATATCAATAGAGGAGTAGTGGAGTAAATTATGTATGACAATACTATCAAAAATCAAGAATAATAACTTACTGAACTGAGAATACATTAAAAGTTGCAAAGTGCAAGAAGTAAAATAATTGTAAATTGAAAATTCAATATGATAGCATGTGAGGAGGAAAATTTTTTCTTTTTTTGAGACCCTATGTCAGTGTGTTGCCCAAGCTTGCCTCAAACTCCTAACCCTCTTGTCTCAGCCTCTTTAGTAGCCGGGCTGACAGGTGCATGCCACTGCATCCAGCTTGTCTCATATTTTTTGCATGTAGGAAAATGTGGAAGGTATCTTTATTTTAGTAATCTGGGCTGCCAAAACAAATGCCACAGATTGTGGTTTACATAACAGAATTGTGTGTTTCACAGTTTTGGAAGCTGGAAGTTGGAGATCAATGTGATAGAATGTTTGGCTTCTGATGCGAGCTCTCTGACATACGTATAGCTGCCCTTGTCTGAGACCTCATATAGCCTTTCCTCAGTTCATGAGCTCAGGGAGAAAGAGAGGGAAGGCAGACAGAGAGACAGACATAGAGAATGGGAATATGAGATCTCTGGCATCTCTTAGGAGGATCCCATCAGATCAACACCACAATCCATGACTTCACTTCACTTAATTAAATTACTTTCTTAAAGATATCTTCTTCAAATACGGCCACAATAAGAGTTAGAGCTCCAACATACGAATGGGGGAGAATAGATATTGTTTGTAATAGTATACACTTAAATAAAAGAAAGAATGTGTTTTATTTTATCTTCTAAAAGAAAAGACCTGAAGGCCAGGTAATTCTAGCTACTTGGGAGGCAGAGATAGGGTGGATCATGGTTTTAGTCCAGCAGGAACAAGAAGCAAGACCCTATATGCAAAATATCCAACACAAAAAAGGGTGGGCAGAATGATTCAAGTGCATGACGGAATTGTAGGTGATTCTTAGCCTCTGTTTATCTTCCTGTAAATGGTTCCTAAGTTACTCTTTGAATGACTTTCAATAAAATCTATGCAGGAAAATTCTGTTTTTGTCAAAAATGAATATATTCTGCATTTGTATTGAATTGCTTTAGAAATATTTAAAATATTACTTTCCAATAAGAATTTGTATCCTTTTCAAATTTTTATTTCAATAGTATGAAAATTATAAATCACAAAAATTGCTTACATTAAATCAGTCTCCTGACTGAGCTATTTAAAGTGCCAAAATGTAATCAAGAACACAATTATTCTTATTTCCTGTATATTGCCATAGAAACATTTCATTTTCATAGTTCATGTTTACTTAATAATGCATTTCTATGCTATAAATGTATATAACTCAGTATGGGCCTAGTTAGGAAACCAATATGAGCTTTTTTATAAGTGATATCCATTCTATGCTTTGTATATAAATTCAGACTTCTTGTAATTTTCTCTATTGTGTCCTATATTATATGCCAAATTATTTTTAAAAATCTTCCGTGAAAGATCAGTATGAGTTCTTTGGTAAAAGCAGATAAGTAGGTGAAACAAAATATAATAACAGCATGAAAAAATTATGCATATAAAGTAACGCCATCTGCCTCTGTAAAGGGAACAATGTTGAAATTTTATAATAATTTTATTTACCTGCCCAGGTTTTGCATTTTCACAAACATATGTTTCATAGTATGTAGCAAATTCTGGAGCATGATCATTTATATCTAGAATTCTGATGAAAACTGGAATGTCACTGATTTGCTTTGGGTTATCTGAAACAAGAACATGTGTAAGATTTCAGTACCATTTACAGAAAAGCAGCAAAACCACTGGCTCCATTTGTAACTTAGCAAGAGACCAGTTCCGTGAATTCACTTTCTCATTTGGATTGCTGATGGAGGTCTCAACTTTCTTACATGTTCCAAATGGAAAAACACAATAAAAAGAGGAAAATATATTGGAAAATGAACTATTGTTGAAATACATAATTCTCATAAACTAATGACTTTTATGAAGTTACATTATAGTTCTATCCTACTGCAAACTAAAAGAAAATCAAATTTGAAATGAATAAATAATTTGATAACCCTTAAATAAATCTTCAACATAATTTAAAAATCCAGTGTCCTCTACATCATTAACTAAGATCTTGCTAATAGCACCATTTAATTCAAGAGAGTATTTAGTGCCATTATTTTACCACTCTGATGAAGGAGAATGTGTTCAGAGGGAAGTATGGCTTACTTAGCTCTATGGCTGTGACGGTGATGTTGTGCCAAGGCGATGATTCCCGGTCAAGAGGCTTCAGAGTGAAAATAGAGCCATTTTCTGAGTGGATACTGAAAATCCGGTCCATATCAGTATGCCGATCAACAGAGTATCTACAAGAAAGAGATTCATAAATCCAGGCATCACAGAAAGATTATTAGTTCATCCACTATTTCTTAAAGTTATAAGAATTTCCCATAATGACCTGACAAAGACATGGAATGTAAAGAGATGATAACCTTCTTAAATTTTTATATCATAGAATTCTAATATAAAGAATGCGATATATTTGACTGTTTCCACTATTATTATTATATAAATTTGTACATTTTGGAGTAATAATTTAAACATATGAATCCTTCTGGTAGCGTTTAAGTGAGCTTTTAAAGATTGCTTGATACAGCTATTTGGTCATAGGGCATATCATGTAACTGAGATACATTGAACACTCATGTTGAAATGGAGAGAGTCAACATTATTGAATAAATTGTGGATGCACTCCTAAAAGAAGCATAATATGAGTGTGTCCACAGAATATATGTGAGTATATAGTGCTCTCAAATAGCTCCGTATTTAAGGAACATCACAGACGAAACAAAGGGCATTGTCCAGTCTATCCATCCAACTCATTGCAATTAAAAATTGGAATTTCTCCTATTAAAACTGAATATGGAAGATACAATCAAAAGTTTTGTATTGATCTGTGTCTGGCAAAATAAATTGAATCTCCAGAATTTGGAAATACATTGTTTTGCATAAGTAAAAGTTACAAAAGTGACTTTGCAGGTGTGATTAAAGTTGAAAATATTTAACGTGGAAGATTATTCTAGATTACCCAGATGTATCTAGTCTAATCATATGAATTCTTGAAAGTTGAAAGGGATTAAAGCAGAAAAGTGGTTTAGTAGGATGAAAGAAAAGGAAGGGAAGTTTTTGATGGTTTCAAAAAGGAAGGAACAAACCAATCAATGAAGGTAGACTCTAGAAACTGGAAATAGTCCTTAGCCTGAGATTGACAGCCAGGAAAGAAAGAAGGACCTCACTTCCACAACTGCAAAGATTTGAATTCTGCAATCAACTTGAATAAACAAACAATTCTCTAAAGTCTGTAGAAAGAAGAATGGCTCTGTTCCACACATACACTTCGACTTGAGCCCAGTGAGACTCATATTATATTTGGCATGAAGAACTGTAGGATTATAAATTTGTGTTGACTTAAGCGACAACCTTTATGCTGTTATGCTGCATTAGCAAATATGTTTTTACATCTGACTGAAATTTCTGTTGCTGAGAAAGTGAGTTTTCTCAAACATTAACATTCATATGAATCACGTGTGAATTTTATTATACACAGAATTTGATGGGCTCATTGTATTACTCAGTGGTACTGTGCTTGTCCAGTACAACAAACAACAATGACAATAAGACTTAGACTTTGAATAAGTAGGTCCAGTGTGGCAACAGGGGCTATTCTTTCTGAGAAACTCTTAGGTGAATCCTGTGTCGTAGGTGCATGGATAAGGCTTTGCATAGAATGTTTTACAACACTAGATAAAGTGATTAGAATGAGGACTGATTAAGGAAAATGAGAGAGAATAGACTGATCAGCAATGATGTAATTCTCATTTTTCTAGGTATCTTTTATGTGTAATTAATAAATGAATTCCTTTTTGATCTCTGATTCTAAAAATTATAAGTCCTATTATAAATCTGCATAAAAGTCAGTATCTGGCACTGATTTTGACAAATATTACAAATTTATTTGTGTTTCTAAAATTGTCAAGAGTTAGTAATTCAAAATTACTGAATGAAACTACTTATCTAAAGTATATGATTTGTTTATTTGGGTTATTTTAACAGAAGTCATGTGATTTGGTGTATTCCTATATGAATTATGAGGAAATCAAGAAATCCAAAATTAAATTTTGACCTTGAAAATAGTCTTAACAGTTTAATATACTTCATAAAGATGCTTTTCAAATTATTTGCTGGTAAAGGTTATAAAATAATGATTTTAGCATCATGAGCATTGCTTCAAACACAGTATTTGGGTCTGTGAAATCAATACATTGGGCTTTGTCTCAAAGGTGGATTGGATTTAAAATCTCCCATGTCAGTCTTTGTTCTGTACCTCTCTCCTAACACATGGGACAAGTTCAGTTACTTCCTATGCTTGGAAGTATTGTGTAATAAACAATAGAGTTACAACAAATGAAAGCATTCTCTCAATTTTTCAATAACCATTACTTTAATTTTCTTAATATAGTTTTACAAAAAGGATTTGGGACATTAAAATCAAACTCATTTGACATATGATGACTGCCCAAGACAAGGTATACTTCAGAAATGATAAATCCTGAGATGATAAAGACAGTAAAAATCTAGTTACAAGCTGAGTGCTGGTGGCTCATGTCTATAATCCTGCTACTCAGGAGGCAGAGATCAGAGGGATCATGGTTCCAGTTCAGCCCTGACAAATAGTTCACGAGACCCTGACTTGAAGAAAACCTTTCACAAAAAAGGGCTGGTGGAGTGGCTCAAGGTTTAGGCCCTGAATACAAATCCCAGTGCTGAAAAAAAAATCTAGGTATAAAAATAAGCTTATAAAATACATAATGTAATATACTTTTTCCAAAAGCAAAATTCATATCAGATTTAGTGAACAATTTACTGTCATACCATGATCTATATTAGAGTTAATTATTAAATCATAAATATACTAAATCAGACTTATGGAAATTTCTATTTTTAACTTTTACTGCTTGCTTGTACTAAAGTGAACCAAAATATTGTGTTTATTATCCACAGGTGTCAACTCTCTGACAATTTATTTCCTGTTAGGGTCTTTATTTGCATGTGAAATAAATCTCTATTATATACTGCTTATGAGAAAAACAAAGAAAGTCACAGCAATATGAAAACATTTTTCTGTTTTAATACACAAAATTCCACTTGTGAATGTAAGCATCTTTAAAATGAACACAGTTAAAGTTAAACACAAAACAAAACAAAACAAAGCAGCCAAATCTTTGTGCTGATTAAACTCAATCGCAGTATTTATCTGCAAATGCATCTTTCCAATTGTCAGAAAGGTAGTTATCATTAACTGCTTATGTCTAAATAAAACTTGGATTTTTCTTACTGTTTCCATTAAAGATCAAAAAAGGAAATTAAGGAAAATAAAATATCCTTTTGTTCCCAATGCTACATTCCCTAGAGATAAGCATGGAGTTCTTATGATGAAGGAACAAATATCAAGTCTAACTTTATAAAAGCCAAGCTTTGATTCACTTGTAGCTTATGGAAAATCAAAAATAGATGTGAGCTTTTGGCTGCCCTACTCTGGTTTAACCTTGAAAGGCACTATTTTCAAGTTAAGAATTCATGAAGGAGAATCACTTTGACAATTTAGAAAATGCTCACTTTTTATCATTAACATTGCAAACTTCCAGGTCTATATTTAGAAATTTTCCGCAGTGCAAATGATGTCTCACAATTTGTCAAAGCCCAGAGATAATTTCCTTTTACTTAGCAGCCAAGTTCTATTTCCAACACAGAACAGGAACATTCTGACTTACCTATTAATAATAAATATATTGCATTACAAGTGACCAGAAAGAGTCTGGTAAACATTTAACAAAGAACAAAGCTATCTCTATGTCTCAGCAGATGGCTTACACCAATAATATTTTATTGATTTCCCTACATTTCATTTGTAACAATAACTTAAAAACAACTGGCACAATTTTTTGTATGAATTATTTCTATAGAGACATGTTCCAATCATATGGGTGGCAAATGGCAACTGAAAAACAGCACAAGATAACTCAATTTCAGAAGCAGAGCTGTATAGTTTTCATTTTAAATTTGCTTTGAATTTTTATGTCCTATAATTAAAAATTAAACACACATCACATTCTTGTACAAAACAAAACAGTAGCATGCAATAACAGGTTATAACAGTGTTTGTTTTGTCATAATCAATTCCAGGTAATCAATTCCAAGTAGCTCATTCACTAAAAGTCAACATAGATAGTATATGAATTTGCTTTCTCGTTTCCAGTTGCTGCTTTCTGGTAATATGTTTTCCACACCTGTGAACTATTGAAACTTCATTCCCTTTCAAAAATTGAATTTTGACTATTCAATAAAATGTTTTATAATTTCATTTAAAAGTAATTCAATTTTTTTGCAGAGATTAATAGTCTTAGTATAAGATAATTATTATTTCTTGAGACAAGGTCTTCTCTTTGTAGCCCAGACTAGTTTGAGCTTGTTATCCTTCTGCCTCAGCATGCCCCACCATGCCCAGGTAGATTATTATTATTTTGCTCTCTGAAATAAAACCAAGCAAATGAAAGAAGCTCTGGTCTTCTTTCATGCTTTATGCCCTTACTGAAGTTTGTGCTGGAATAATGTACATTTTATTGAAGCATAACTAAATGTCTTGCCAATAAGTTTACTGTTTTAGTTACTTTTTGGTTTGACAGCAGTAGAAGGATTTCTTCTAAAAATCATTGAACTTTAAATATGCTAAGCATAAAATTGGTGTGAAGTGAAGCAAGATGTTCTTTAAAAATTTGTCTATAATCAACCCTATAATTTGGGAGAGCCATGATAACTAATGAGGTGAAGTAGAGGTGACAATAGCTGCTAATTGTAACTATAATCTCATGTTGGGAGTAGCAGATACATTTCAGAAAACATGTTAGATGTTCAAATTTACTGTGAGTGGGGAGAGAATTAGTCCCAAGCTGTACCTAAAATACATGCCTCTGTGATACTGATTGTGTGGATGACTTTTGGTTTGAGGATTGGCCATCCTTTGTTTTGGATTCGAGCAAGCAAAATATTCCCATATAACAATGGTGCATTCTTATTATTTGTTGCAAATTTTTCTTCACATTATAATTGGATTCTAAAGATTTTTTTCATAAATTTGTATTCTAACAAGAATCTACCTGTGCTATATCTGCAGGTATAGATTTATATGATGAAAGGATTGGCAGTATAATTGAAGAATATTTTTTGAAATTGGTTTATTCTCTTAATATTATTTCATCTTAATTCCTAAGATTTCTCAGTGAAGCTATACTTCATTGTTTTTTCTCCCAGAGATGAGAGCCGTATACAATGTAAGCATTTCTGGGAGAACTATAAACTTAAAAGTATAAACAGCTACCTTTTTACATTGAATATCCTGTGAAGCAAGTATGAAATTTTACTGTCAGTCTTTGATCCAGAGATTTTATATTTGAAATTGTATCTTTAGGCAAAATTATTGGGTTTAGGATATGTTATATATGTTCAAACAATGTAAGTGTTCAATGGTGTATTATTTACATTACAGTACATTATTAATAAAAAAATCACTAATTTAGAGACATTAGTGAATACTCAGAACTAATAAAGCTACATAGAAATTATGTATATAGTGAACTCAATGGTATGAAATTGAGAAAGCAAGTTCATAATTGCTTAAATATGCAATATTTGATAGAAGGGCAGAAAAATAACTTGAAGTAACTTCTAAGCAGAGAGTGGCATATGTCTTATTTATAACAATATATCCTTTCATAAGAAACAAACCACTACAATTAAATTAATAGGGATATGTTTAAATTTTTTTATAGAATCACTAGGAAAAGATAGATTAAAAGGGACTGGTTTTACTATACCACCCTAAACACTACAAACAAATAAATACCTAAAACTGATTTTTAAAGAACTGGACCTCTGGAAGCCAAGACAGAAGTTCCTGATAAAGAGGAAGAAATTAGGTAAACTCCAAAACTTCCTCAGTGAAATGCGTTTAGTTTTCCTGCAACACAGGAAGGAGAGAAACAGATGGAGCATGTGTATCTCCCTGTGTTGAAAGTTGATACAGGGGTTTGATGGAGACCAAGGTGGTAAGAGTGGGCAGGGAGGGTCAATGTAGAGGACAGAGGTTCCCTGAAAGAGAACAGCTGACACCTGAAGACATTCTTCAGCTAAGCATGTGTGAGAATATGAATGGGAACACGTAACATAGTTCCATATTGTACGGAATACTTGAGGAATACTATGAAACTGAAGATACTTCTAGTTCTCACCATACAGAGTAGAAAACTATACAATTCAGAGATTTTGATAGACCAGTTAGAAAGATCTTGCCTAACTAATTCAACACATCGAAACCAAGAGTAAGAGCTATTAAGAAAATGCAAAAGTGATCCAAAAGGGTAAGCTCAACTTAATCACTAATTAGAAGAAAGCTAAATATTTTTCAGAATAATGCAAAGTTGTCTAGCACTAAACATAGTAAAAATTGCAATATCTGGAATCCAATAAAAATGATTAAAAGCATGCAAAAAAGCAGGGAAATGCGACAGCAAAAAGAAAACATATACTGATTAAAATTGGTGCAGGAATGATGGTTGATAGAATTAGCTGACAGTAGTATTTACAAAGGTATTTCTATTCCATATGTTTAATAAGGTAAAGGAAAAAATAAGCATGTAGGAGAAGCACATGCATAAAGGATATTTAAATACATATATTATAATTTTTACATGTATTGCATGATACATATTTCGAGGTACCTTAACAAAACTTTTACAGAAGAAACTACAATTTTCAAGATGGAAAAATACTGTGGATGCATTGCATTTGAAGATGAAGCTAAACATCATTTACTCAGAAAGACAAAAAAGAAAGGAATGGAAAAAATGAACAGAGCACCAGTGAACTGTGTTACACATCTCTGGAGACTATTGTAGTAAAACTTTTATTTCCTGAAGGAAAAGCAGATGAGACAAACATATTAAAGAGATAGTTACTAAAAGTTTACAAACGTTCTGAATTTATAGATTTAAGAATCACAATAAACTTTAAACAAAACAGAACAAAGCCAACATCCTAATAAAATGTTTTAAATCAACAGCAAGACTAATAGTAACCAAAAACAGCAGATATCTCAGAAAGAGAGAAAACAGACATGATCTCAAATTCTGAGAAAATCTAAAGCAGGAAGAAAATAAGAGGAAACAAAGAAAACTTGAAACAATCAGAAAATAAACACAAGATGTTATTTAAACAAAACAGTAAGGATAATCATATTAACTGGTAAAGGTCTAAATATTTCCATTAAAAGTTCATTCAGTAGAATTTAAAGCAGGACAAGATATTAGGCCTCCTATGCAAATCACGTTTTTACATTCATATAAATATCAGACTCTTGTTTAACACACCAAAATCTGTATTACGAAGAAATTTGTATCATGAAAATGTGCACAATAGAAAAATATGTCTCAAATGAATAACCCGAGCTTTTCAATCAAGAAAACAAAACAAAGTGTAAAATAAATTCAATGTAAGCAAATAAATAATATTACAAATAGTAAAACCTAATGACATAGAAAAAATTCAAAATCAGTGAAAGCAAGTTATTTCGAGAAAATAGATAACTTAGAAAAATACATTAGTCTCAATGATCAGGAAAAATGTAAATAAAATTGTGACCCAGAAATAAGGAATTAAAGTTCAATCTGTTTTAAAAAGTTGATAAATCGAGTTCCAGCAAAATTGAAATCTATGACTTGTTGAAAATCATTTTAAGGGAACAGAGAGTCAATGGCTAGGGAAAATATGTATAAACACATATCTGCTAAAGGACTATATCTCTTATACATACATAAATTCAGTGAGGATGAAATAGCTCAGATATAGATCCTCCTATTTTAGGCCTCCAACTATTGCTGGGATGACAAGCAGGTGTTAGGACATCCAACTTTTCTTGAAAGATTAGCACCCAGTACAACCATAGTTTATTATGTTTTTCTTTTTTTTTTCTTTTTTCTTCCTTTCTTTCTTCCTTCCCTCCCCCCTTCCTTCCTTCATTCTTTCCTTCCTTCCTCCCTTATTTCCTTCTTTCCTTCCTTCCTTTGTCCTTTCCTTCCTCTTTGGGTAGTACTGTGGTCTGAACTCAGGGTCTCACTCTTTCTAGGTAGGCACTGTACATGTGAGCCACACCCCCAGCCCGTTTTTGGTTTAGTTTTTTTATAGATAATGTCTCTGTCTCACTCTTCTTGGCCAGGTTCAGCCTTGGATTGTGAATCTCCCTTCTAAGCTTCACCAGAGGTATGAGCCACCACACCCCTTTATTTGTTGAGCTGGAGTATTGATAATTTTTATTTCAAATTTTATTTTAATTAGAACATAATTATTGTAAAGGGGATACATTATGACCTTTACTAAAGTTTTTACAATGTATCTTAGTTAAATTCACCCCCTCATTCATTCTCCTTTATTCACTTTCCCCGCTTCTTACAATAGTTTCAGCAGGTCTCATTTTCCCATTTCATATATGAGTACATAGTATTTCCACAACATTCAGACTCCTATGCCCTTTCCCTGTGTCTCAGCCCTCATACCAGTCCCCAGACAAGACCTGCTATTTTGCCCAGTCTGGCCATCAACTGTGATCATCCTATTTCTGTCTTGGCCCAGCTGCAATTTCAGGCTGAGGACATCTTTAGAATTAGTTCATGAAATTCCCCTTTGTAGACAGTGGAGAAAGAGGACCAAAATCCAAGGGACAAAATCCTTGTTTTGCCTCTTGCATAATTTTTTTCCCAAGAACTCTGCTTAACACCACTGGTATCAGGTGTTTGAGTTAATGAATATAAAGTTCTTCAAAAAGATTCTAGTTTACAGCAAGAGTTCAATAAATGATAACTACTTCCTTATGAAAAAAAACAATGGCAAAACTTAAGATTGTCTTAATATCATGAATATAATACCATAATTTGACTGACTATATGTATTTGTTTCTTACTATAGAACTTAATGAAATGGCAACATTTGCACAGAAGGGAGTGTTGGGTTGATCAAACTCATTGAAATCCTTGACCAAATTAAATGAATAAATACCCAAGGTAACATAGAATAGTTAGCTATGCCTCTTGTGAAATTTACTGAATTCCTAATATGCGAATATAATAGATGAATAATAAAGGATTCACAGATTATGAAATGAGATATGTCTCATTCTTATTTAGAAATGTTCAATGGTCAAACATATGATGATTCATCTTCCAAAAAAGTTTAGTGCTGCCCATCTGTATCTTTCTATTACTGGGTAGTTGTCATTTTAAAGCATTACAATTCATGAGTTTTTAGCTGAATGGAGGATTTCTAACATAAACATTTGGCACAATAAAAGCTGAGCAATGAAGTCAAAACCAAACCTGAACATTTTTAGAAGATGAAAATAACTATCAAGAGCAGACATTGACTAAGCATTTGTAGTTATTTTTATGATAAATGTACTGTCCTCTTGAAAAATGGGCAATACAAGATGAGAAGCTACTGGTAAAACAAGGAATGCAGCTGGGAGAAAAAAGCCATGAGTCTACTGAAGCAACTATACTACCTTCATTTTTTATGTAGAATATTTACTATAAATTGCTATTAGTAATGTTATTTAGGTTTGCAAAGTTTTAGAACATTTGTCAACTTTGCAAAAACCTATATCAAGTTTCGTGTGTGTGCACGATCAAAACATATGTGTGTGTGTGTGTGTGCGTGTGTGTGTGTGTATGTATAAAATGAAAATTGAAATCAATCATTTATTTTTTAAACAGAGATGCTGAGTCAATTGTTTTCTCGTTAACTTAGAACTAATAAAAATTTTAGGCTGACATAAATCCTTTAAATAAAAATTTCATGTACTTTTTAATTAACATAGTTAACATTCAATAGTATAGTCATCCCATTAACAAACTGAATCATTGTTAGAATATATTTAAAACAACAACTAGTCTTTGCACTAACACATTTGGATGGTCCTGAAAAGAAAATTTAATGATTAATATAGTTAGTATGATTCTTGTTAATTTTCTATGTGTGAAGGAGAAGATGGAATTAATTTATCTGTTTTTCCCTTAAACAACTGAATTTAAAGAAAATTAGATTTTTAGGTATTTCACTGGACCTGCATTTAACAGATAATGAATTATCTGTATCTTCTGTCGTCTGTATCTTCTTACACATATTTACCAATAATCATCCTCCCATGCCACTTTTCCATTTATGTTGCAAATATATCACATTCTTCTTAATAAAAGGTTTTAAGAACCATTTAAGTTTTTAACATATTTAAAACTTATAAATGGTGAATAAAATATTCTTATTGTGAAGTTTGGCATGGTTTTGCATACCTACTGGTTACTTAGGAGACAGAGATCAGGAGGATTGTGGTTTGAGACCAATCAATCAGAGGTTTCCTGATCCCCATCTCAACCAATAGCTGGATGTGGTGATGTGCCCCTGTCATTCCAACATCTGCAGAAAGTGTAAAATAGGAGGATCATGGTTCTGAAAATCCTGGGCAAAAAAGCAATACCCAATCTCATGAAAAACCAGAGCAAAGAGGGCTAGAGGTGTGGCTCAAGCCTTCAGCTCAAACCCCAGTATTGCCAAAAATATGCTCATGTTTTGAATAGGTATTATACACTATTAGTTACTAATTCTTTTACTTTTCCTATTGATTTAGATATTATTATCTGTTCAGTATCAGTCTTCATGGAAATATAACTGACACATTCCTTCTCTAGAGTTTTGATATTTAGATAGATATAGTGGCTATTTTTGGAAGATGATATTTTGATACTTCTAAAAAGTTTTTTTCTACCAATCAATAAAGAAAGACAATGGACAAAATCAAATCAACAATAAAGAGTATAAAACTCCTGAATGATTACATAGCAATAGAGAATGCCTGATTTTTAAGAACACAGTTTTGCCACTGTCAGGCTAATGATTTAAATACACAGTACCTCAGTATTGTCATCCTCAAAGAAATAACATAACAGCATCTAACTGAGGCATCATGAGACTCAGGTGAAATACTACACTTAAAAGACAGTCCAGCTAAAAGACTGTGCTTTTCCAATGTTTACTACTGTGGTTAATTCTATTGGATAACAACTTTTCCCATATAGCTTGAAAATAGATAGCAATTTTGCAAAGTTATCTTGACATACTCACTTTATTAAGTTGTTCATGACATCTGGGTCGTATGCTGTGACTTGCCCAATGATGCTCCCCTCCTTTATGTCTTCATCAACCTCAATCAAGTAAGAGGGTTTGCTGAACACAGGCGGCTCATCTGTGTCGTCCACAGATATTTTGACCACTGCCGTGTCTTTGAAAGGTCCCAGATGTAAGAATCGTGGGTCAGGGTGAGTGTTCCTTGCGTCCACTCTTAAAGTATACAACATTTTTTTTTCAAAATCTAAATTCTGAAGTTAAATAAGAAAAATTAGCATGATTTCATAGACATCAGAGTAGTTGACTACTTCCAAGTTCATTAACTTCTTCTTTTAATGACACCAACAATTATGGCTAAATAACTTCCCAATTATTGATTCAAAGGTGTATCAAATAAATTATTACATTTTTGTTTTGCCTTATACTTATTTATAGGAATTTAGTTAACTAAAGTGGGATATTTAATGAGATTTGTTCCTGCAAAGTAATGTACTTCAATATTTTTAGTCACAGACATAAATGAAGTGCTATCCAAAGATATTTGAATTATGTATTATCATTATTATTAAAGTCAAATGTGGTAAATTAAAAGACTGAATATAAGTTTAGAATAAAATTATTTTTGTTTCATTATTTAGTGTACTTTTGAAAGTAACATATAAAGGAAAGAAGTAAGACACAAAATATTAATATTGACATATACTATGATGTTAAGTCTCAGAACATTCCCCTTAGTACATTAAAACTTGAAAAAATTAACATAAAAAGATGACATGTTTAGGTTTTACTTATTTAAATAGAAATTAATTCACACTTAAAATTAGAAAGTCTTTAAAAAGTGTATGAAATAAAAGTAATGACAAATGCTTTTTCTTCCATAGAAAAATATAAAACAAGTCAGCCTGAGTTTCATTGTTGTTTACCACAAACACAATCATTTGAGTATTTATACCAGTTTATGAGTGAAGAACGTGCCTCACTTATTTGAAGTGAAATTACAACTTTTGCCACTTATGTGAAGGATAAAAACCATGTAAAAAGCTGGGAAAATATATCCAAGGCTTCTTTCCTTTTGAACAGCAAGCATAAACTATAGAGAACTCAATGAAGAAATGAAGACAGTGAAAAGAAACCTGTTTGACAATTATAATCCCTTCCTGTGTGTCCTTGTCAGTGATGACATCGAACATGTCTGCTCCATCTCCTTCAGCAATGCTATATTCCATTTCAGCATTTTCCCCCATGTCAGGGTCATTGGCTTTTATCCTTCCAAGGTGGGTTCCGAGAGGCACAGACTCAGGAGAATTAAATTGATACGTACCTGCAAATTAAATTAGAGCTGTTTTGACATTTCATCTTTAGATGACAAAACTTTTCATTTCCTCTGTCTTTTTTGCTTAAGTAATTTTAAATCAGAAGACTTTTTATCGTATTGAATTATAAGCTGTCAAAAAGTATAGCTTCATTAAGTGGAAAAAATGTATAAAACAAAACAATCTCACTCTGTAAATGAGAAATATAAGTTACAGAAAGGTAAAGTGAATGTCCAAAGGTTATTAGATAATAGATGGAATGCCTAATATTAGAGTCTAGTACATTTAAGTAAAAAGGAAATGAAACCATTTGTTTACTGTTACATTATTGATTTTATAATTGTCATCACACATTTTTACATATGGAATTAAAGAAAACATTTTTTCTTCTAATTCAAATGAGATAGAAAATAAAAGTCAATATCCCTTCTTTTGTTTATTTATTTTAATTTTAATGTCTTATAGTTGGACATGATTTTTACTTTTTATCAAGATCAAACAAATCATTATGTTGCATTCTGCTGTCCCTCAAGGCATTTTAGTTTGGAACTATCTATGAATTAGTTAATGTGGAAAATACCAGAAAAATTAAAGAGAAATAAATTTGTTTTTTCATCAGTTCCAGGGGTTGAACTCTGGGCCTATGGCTTGCTAGAACAGTGTTCTACCAGCACCAGAGGGAAGGGGAAGTATATAAGTAAAAGGTGTAGGAGGCTGAATATGGCAGAAATATTGTGTATACATGTATGAAAATGGAAAAATGAGACTTTTTAAAACTATTCCAGGAATGGTGTGAAAGGGGATAAAGCAGGATGATGGAGGGGGTGAATTTAACTATGAAAAATTTTAAGAAATTTTGTAAATGTCACAATGCCTCCAGTACAACAATAACCAAAATAATTATTAAAAAACAAAAAAGAAAGTATTGAAATTTAATTAAATATAATGAACTTCAAATACTTAGATTATGCAGTTTAGTAAGTGTTTATGTTTGCACATCACCAAAAAATCTGCTACGCAACTGAGAAAATGAACACATTGGTCACTCAAAATGTTTCCTTGGCTGGTTACAGTTTGCTCGCACATGTAACCCTAGCTCCTTAGGAGGCAGAGCTCAGAAGGATTGTGGTTCTAGGCTACTTCAAGCAAATAGCTTTCAAACAGCATCTCAAAAATACCCAACCCCAAAATGGGCTGACCAAGAGGTTCAAGTGTAGAGTGCCTGCCCAGCAAGCATGAGACCCTGAGTTCAAGCCTAGTACTGCCAAAACATAAAAAGTTTCCTTATGCTCCTACATTTTCCCTTCCTTCTACTTTTCCCCAACCTGCCTCTTCTTGTCCCAAACAGGTGCTGATCTGCTATTTTACTACAGATGTGCTGTGCTTTTAGAAATGAAGGAAAATGGTAGGGGAGGTAATTCATGTATGATATATTGATACATTGTAAATGACACAATGTACCAATAACCATCACAACAATAAAGGGAAAAAAAGAAATGGATGTAAGTGAATTTATATAATATGGCTTCTTTTCTCTGACATTTTTCATCAGGCAAAAGTTTTTGAAACTAACCCATATTTTTTTATGAATCAATAGTCTTACCTCCTGAGTATTATTCCTTAGTATGAATGTACCAAAGTTATTCTTTCATTTATTTTTCAGTTATTGGGAAAAAATCTGGTATGAATCGTCTAGTAATATTCTTTGGATGACCATATGATAAAATAGAAGAGCTGGATCATATTATAGATATATTTTTAATTTTTAAGCACTTTTATTGGCCTATATTACTTGTACAGGTGTGATTCATTGTGAGATTTCCATATGTGCTTTAATATACTTCGGTTCCATTCACACTTTCCATTATTCTCCCATATTCCGTTTTCCCCATTTCTTAAAACAATTTCAATAAACTTCATAGCTTCAATTTTATATTGGTATACTTCTAAATAAACTCTTAAACAGTTTTCTGAAGTGATTTTACCACTAACAGTGCAGAAGAGCTGTAGTTCCTACACTTTTCTCACCAACACTTAGTGTGGTCAGACATTTTAATTCTTGCATGTCAACAGGAAAGTAATGGTATCCCCTTGTGGAATGAATTTCCATTTAGCTGATGACTGATTAATGATAAGGAGCTTTTGATGGTCTTATTTGATGTCTTTAGGCCTCCACTGAATGAAATCCCTTTTTAAATTGTTTTATGTATGTTTTAAATTTTTATTATTAGCATAATTTATTTGTACAAAGGGATTTCATTGTGATATTTCCACACATGCATACAGTGTCCTTTGATCAAATTCAACCCTATTTTATTGTCAACTGCTCTATCTCTTCCCACTTTTAAAAGAATCTGTAACCATGTTTTTAATTTTTACAAAATTTTAAATTGTTTTGCTTTAAAATTTGTATATGTTGTATATAAAGTTTATTCAGAAAAAAAAAAAAACCCACACTCCTAACCACGAAGGTCAGAAGGAAAAGAATAAGATGGTTACAGTGAATGTGGAGAAATGAGTCTGAAAAGCTTTCTAACTATTCAAAGGTAGAGAAGTCCAATGAAAGTTGCAAACAATCTCCTCTCCTTGTTTTCTCTCACTACCACTGAGTTAGGGAAATGATCGTCATCACTTTCAATTCAGAGGAAATGTGACTGCTTTATCCAGGGAGGAGCAGTGGATTTGCTTTTATTTGCAATCCAATAGCAAAAACAGAAGTACAGATATTAGATTGTTAGCAGTATGTTGGAAAAACTTTTCAACATGAGATCACTGAAAACATCCTTACTCTGTGGAAAACGAGGAGGATTGTTGTTGACATCTGTGAGAGTGATGTTCACTGTGGTAGTTCCAGAAAGACCTCCCATCTGGCCGCCCATGTCTTTGGCTTGAATAACCACCTGGTACTGCTCTCGATTTTCTCTGCTCATGTCTGGTAATGCAGTTTTTATTATGCCTTTAGAAAAAAACAGGCAATTAAATCACTGATTTTTAAATTAAGATATGCTATGTAAGACTATCTTAAATTAACCACAACAAACAGAAAATAGTGTGCTAAATATCTCTTTTATTCCAAAACAAATTTAATGTAATTTGCAAAATAGAGACAGTTTTACGATGGGCTATTCTTCAAGAATTAGCATTTGCCGAATCAATTTAGTCTTTTGATTACAAATTAACTTTGATAAAAATGTTGACAGATAAGTTTCCTGAGTTTTGAGACTTATCATCTTTTTAGGTTTTGAGTATTTCTTTGTGCTACATAATGTGCCAAATCTGTGCAATTTTGTTGGAGTATCTTAACTTTAAACTCACTAACAAATGTTTAAGGAGCTAATGATACAAATATGCTGTTTCAATATTAGGAAGTTTGCTTTTGTTTCCTCAGAGTAAATGTTTGTAGTAAATACTAATCTGAAACTGAATGGATCAGATTTAAAATGTGGAAAACTTTAAAAAAAATTGTTCATCCAGATGTACTATATAATGAGAAGTCAACCAAAACAAATGTTTTTACCTGATTCTGGGTCCACGGAGAAATATGGCTGTCCTTGCAATATGCTATATACCACTTTGGCACTGTTTCCATAGTTAGCATCATCTGCGTCTGTTGCTGTCACTTGTATGACAGGTGTACCTATGTAAACCCCACCCCAAACACAGATGCATAAATACTTCCAAATTTGAAACTTTTTTTCTGAAAAAATTTTCGCTGGTACTGTGGTGTTTCATACCATAGGTATAAGCTTGGAGGAATTTGTTAAATGATACTGCTTTAGAAATCAGTTCATTTTCTCTCAAATTCAAACAAATTCTTAATTTATTGCTCACTTAAAGTACTGAAAAATAAATAGACATTCCATCACAAAGGTGAGACTAGCTAATGAACTGAATTATTAATTGAGTGGGAATATTGTAAGGAACAGTTTTTACTGAGTGTAATGAACATGAAATTTAAAATTAATACTTTTTTTTGTTATCTAGAAGTGTATAAAGATAAATCCAGCCTGTCTAATCCCCTGCTGCTCCTTACTCTGGTAAATTGGGTATTGTAAATAGACTGAAAAAGGAAGAGTTGCTGCTATCATAAAGAAACATACATAAACAACATAAACTTCATTTGCAGAGTGGGAGATTAGCATGAAAGCAACCTGGGGTAAATTATCAGAATTAAATACAAAATTAAGCTGCAAATATTTTTTCTTGTACACATGTTTACAGTATACCTTGTTCTGGAGCATCTATGCCTATCTTTAAAATATAGACAATACAGTCACATCTGACTATGTTTCCTCATATATTGCGGTATGTAAAGAGGCTACATGTTTGCAAACAATTAGTTTCCAAAAGATACTAAGGAAGTGTGTAATTCTATGTAACATCCAATATAACAAATGAGCATTATCATCTGTTTAATTTTCTATTACAAAAGTAAAATTATTTTTCTAGGGCTAGAAATCATTATCTTTGAAAAGGTTCAGAGTTCTTTGTAGCAGCTAGTTTCATAGACAAACATAAGGGAATGTATTGATGGATATTTTGTTATTTTTGCTTGAGCTTCATAAAGAATCAAGGATAGATCTAAACAACCTTTAATGAAACCTATCAGTTATTCCCTTGGGAAAGATGAGTTTGTCGGACTTTGTTAGTGTATATATGCGTTTTTAAAGCTTTCATTCTGACTCTTAAATTGTAAAGTTCTTGAGGACAGGGTGAATTCCATGCTGGTCCTCTCATCTATTTTAAGATCCCACATACAATACTCATTCATAAACGTGTTTAATTTATTTGCAATTAATATTTCTCAAATTTCGTGTGTACACATTTAAACAAATTCCAATAAATAAGTGTATTTTCCAGTAAACTTAATACCAACAGCTCATTTTCCTTCAACACATTTGAACACATGGATTTTCAAAAGTCCTTTTCACGTTTTCCCAAAATTAGTTAACATGCAATGAGAACTTTAGCTCTCGTCCTTAAGGCCTGTGTTTACTCTGCTATGATGGAACTAAGACATACTGTGGGCAAAAAGAAACATTATATAGCACTCAGTCTACCTCAGCTGTAAGCTTTTATCATAGAAAGTTTATCCACATATAGGCCAAGTAACCCAAAACAAAAGTGATAAAATGATTTTTCCTTACAGTAAGGCCTCCAAATCCAATTATAGTGGTTTTCTGATAAATATTTAATTTAGGTTAGTTAGAATACAACTTTCACATGTGAAAAATATTAAAATATGAATTATTAAGCTTTACCAATATGCTGGGAGTACTAATTAACTCATCAGTTTTATGGCATTTCACGTACTATCAGTTCCCTTTTTTTAGGATCAGTTCTAATCAACAATTTGTCCCTAAAACCTAGCAGTGTATCCGGCACAAAGTCATAATGAGAACTTTGAAGAATTTTTAATGTAGACTAAGTAGAATTCTCAGTACTAGATTTTAATTTTTATTTAAGGAATTTATAGTACATATAGGATGTAGCCTTGGGGTGAATAGAAGCTGCTTTTCCTTCCCAGTCTATGTAAAGATTATCTATTCAAAAGACTTTACCCAGTGATCTGACTGGCACCTAGATTAGGACATGGAGGACTCAGTGACTGAGTTGTTTGTTTGAAAACCTGCAGAGGAATTCCTGCTAGGAAACTTATCCACGGTTTGGGAGAAGTGGATCAATCTTTTAGAATGCAGTTAGGAACACATCCAGGTATGGGGAAATCATGCATTTTCATCACCAAATTTATACAACAGCAATTTGCCAATACAGAAAGTTCATAGAAACTCTTTAATCAATAGTACCATGACCATGGAAATATAAAATGTAGGGACATTCCACTAATATTCTAACCAAGTAATATCCTATTTTCCATAATTATACATTTTTATGTATCACCCAGATTGCATGTTCTGATTTGAAGATGCTATCATATTTCAGATTTCGAGAGTTATTGAAGCAACTTTAATTTAAATAAAAATGAGAGGCATGTAATTATAATAGCTAAATAGAATATGGTACATGGTTTTGTTAGAAAGAAAAAGAAAAGGGGGAAAAAGGATTGTGGTTGGTGAGTGAGAAAAAGAAGTGCAAAATATTCTTAAGAAACAAAAATAAATGAAATGAAAATGTCTTTCAAGACACATCCTTTTATCTTCTACCTTCACATCTTATGTTATGAGGTATTAATGATGCTCTATCATTCTCTTTTTTTCCTTTCCCTCTTTCCTCGAGTTTCATAGAGCAGTTCCACTGTTACAAACATATTCTGCATCTAAGTTTGTATATGATCATGCTTGTTTTTGTGTTTTATGTTTATCTTTTGGATCTATCTTCTATGCATGAAAGAAAAGGTGCAGCCTTTGTGTTTCTGAGCCTGGCTTACTTCACCTAACATGATGTCCTCCAATTCTATATCTCATTATTCCTTGTGGCTGAGTAATACTCCATTGTGTGCTGAAAAAAAAAAAGTGGGGGCAGGTAAAGGGGTACTGGAGAGAAATGGAAGGGGTTAAATTGATCAAAGTAGTGTAAACCCATAGTAGGATATACACTGAGAAACCCCTTTGAGCATCAAGTTAAATATTAATAATGAAAGACAGAACTGTAAAATAGGTACAGTGTGTGTGGGAGATTCTAGTGGGAAGAGTGGGGACAAATGAAAGAAACCCTCTTCAATTGTTTTAAGTGGGGCAGAGAGCAGGTTGGGGGAAGAGACATTGGGGGGCAATGTAACTAATGTACCATATAAGTCTTATTGGAATTGTCACTATGAATCTCCCCTGAATAACAAACGTATCCTAATTTTTAAAAAAGCATAAAAAATTTTAAAAGAAAGCAAAGAAAGGGTAGATAATAGGAGATCATGAAAAGACAAGAAATTTCACTTTATTCTATTATACTTTAACTTTGTCCAAAGTTAATTAATATTTAATCTTGGTTACTCTGATTTAAATAAAAATTACATGTATAATGAAAAACAACATTGAAAATGCATTGTTTTCCATCATTTTATTTATGGCTTTTTTGTTGTTTGAATACATGAGTTTAAACTGTTAATGCATGGCTAGCACATGATCTGAAAAAGTTTCTACATACCATCCTTTAATTTTTTTCTCTAAAATGATTTGTTTTTACAGGTAAAATTAAATAAAATCACAATTACAGTAATTAATAAGTTAATCCTTTATTCTCTTTCTATGAGTTACAACAAAAGAACAACATAATTTCAGATGTAAAATAGATCTGTGTTTTTATGTAGGTATTACGTGTGAGTGCATATATAAGTATCTAAAATCATATTGAAATATGCAAGGTTTTTCACACTTGTATTCTTACTTGGACTTATATTTAGAGGAACATTTAAAATAAGAAAAAATACCATTTTGAGGGTGTTAATTTGGAGTCTAATAAAGTAGATTTTCAAATTACATCTTGCATAGAAAGTACAATTAACAGGAGTGAAATAGACATCAATAATTAGTAGATCCAGATTAAAAGTGAGTAGATACTTTTACCTCTTCCCCTACTAACTTTATTTATTTATTTATTTATTTGTTCATTTATTGCTTTTAAATCTAAGATAGTAGTAACATGACCATAGTTTGGGGCAAGTTCATTTAACTTTTGTATACTCATTTGCACATATTTATTAAATGGAGTTATTAATTCAAGTGTCTTCTGTAAATGGTGTCTTTTGCATAACAATGTGTACATTCATAATAATAGCAGTATATATAATGTCTTTCCCAAGGAAACAATTAATGCAACAGTTGTCAGTGTTTATAATAAAGAATTGTAATTGTCCTCTTCAAATAAGAACAAGATTTATCTGCCTTTATTTTTTGCCTCAGCCCTGTGCTAGTCACTAACATGAAATCTAATCATAAGAATGTAATACAAGGCAGATATTGCTTGCATTTTACAGGGAAAGTAAATAAGGCTCAGAGTCCTGATTTGCTAAACCACATTTCCTTTTTATTAGTGTGTGCCAATTGCACAATGGATTTTCAGTATGGTATTTCATACATGGATGTATTGTACTTTGATCAGATTGAGCGCCTCTACTGCTCCCTTTTCAAATCCTCCTCCACATCTATTTTTTCAACTCCTTTCAAGCAGGTTTCTTCTGAAATCGTTATTCATAGACAGAATATATTTGGTATTATTCATGCCTTCCTTACCTCCTCTCTGCCCTCCTCCTCATCACCCTCAAACAGTTCCACAATTACAATTTTATACATACATATATATGCATACACACGTGTATAGATGTGTGTGTGCTTATATATGTGTACACATATTGGTATAGATTTTCCACATATGAGAGAAAACATGCATTCTTTTTCCTTCTGAATCTTGTTTATTTGTTTGCATTTTATTTATTTATTTGGCAATACTGGAAGTTAAACTCAGGACTTCCTGCTTGCTATGTAAGCGCTCTACCACTTGAGCCAAATATCCAGCTCATTATGCTTTGGTTATTATTTTTGAGATCAGGTCTTGTTTCATGCTTAGATTGGTATGGACTGTGATCCTCCTAGTTATGTTACCCTGTATGGCTGTCATGACAGGTGTTTTTCATCATGCCCAGCCATTGAGATGAGGAATCTCATACACTTTTTGCCCAGGCTGTCCTCAAACTGTGATCATACCTATCTCTACTCCCAAGTAGCCAGGATGACAGGCTTCAGCCCTTATACCTGACCTGATTGTCTGCATTGTTAAACCTTTGTTCATTACTACCAAAACCTACAATCGGAGCCATACAGCTGCCTGCTGTGTAATTTTACGAGTTTTATAGGAATCCTAGACATTGAAGAAATTTTAATGGCATGGCTCAAATTCTTATTTTCAAAGCCTTTACTAATCAGAAAGTATAGTATCCACAACCTATAGATGATATTACAGAATTTGTTTTTGAACATGAGAATCCATAATTCTCCTTTCTTGCACAAACTTCTATATTCTTTAAATTATTTCAAGTAATTAAATCAGTGATGTTTCTTAAAAACAATATATAAAGTGCTTATCTCTGTCTTGATATGTTTATATAGTCAATAACTACTGTTAGAACATACATTGGGCTAGTGGTTAATAAGAGAACTACTCATTTAAATTCAGCAGATATATGATCAGAGTTTATTGTGTGAAAGGTAAAAGTTCATTAAATATCACAGGCTAATTTGGAAGAAAATATGTTTTTCAAAATTAAATGTCAATAATCTCTGATAAAGAACTATTCTTTATCAAAATGAAGTAATGTTTCAAATTTTTTAGGTTTATTCAGCTTTAAATAAATTACTGTTAAAATACCTCACTTTCAAATGTCTGTCATCTTAGTTTTGTTTTTCACTTTTCTAAGTATGTCAAATCTTTCAGGGGATGGGAGTGTGAAAGTTTTTGTATTGTCAGATGTCAAAATATCTGACAATATCACACACATACAAAAAGCATGCTTTACAAGGATATTGCTGGAAAACCAAATTACTTGAAAATACAATTTAAAAGGAAGTTGATAAGGAGAATATAATTTGAGATCTATCATCATCTCAAATATAACCTCATAAGACTTTGATGTGCATTAAAACTATCCAGCACATTGCTAGAAAAATAAATATGAATCCAGGTAACTGTGACAGACTAACAGATATTAGACAATATTAAAGCAAACACGTTCACTTATGTTTTATCCCAGGGATGTATGATTCACAGGGCTGTCTGCTGATAACTAAATTTCATTTGATGTGAAACTTTCATTAAAGAGTTGATAGGATTTTTTTCTATGTATAGAAGTTATTTTAGTCTGAAATGTATTAATTTTTTTGGGTGGTATTGGGATTTGAACTCATGACCTCGTATATGTTAAACAGACTGCTCTACCAAGTGAACTATGTATACAGGCCTTCTTACCTATGCTTGCCAATAAGCTGGGATCACAGGCATGACCCATTATGCCCAGTTTATTAGATAAGATGGGGTCTCACTAACATTTTCTCTTTGGATGGGCCTCCAACTGCAATCCTCCCCATCTCTACGTAACAAATAGCAGGAATTACAGGTATGAACCACAATTCCCAGCCCCATGAAACTATATTAGCTTTATAACTAATAAAACTGTCTCTCTCTCTGTTTCCATCTCTCTCTTAATCTCTCCCATTATATACACTTAAAACCGATGTAGAAATAATCTTCAATTAAGCTGTGCTAAATTGGGGAAATTGCATATTTTAGATACTATAATCATTTTTATCATTTGTTATTGTATTTTATGTCTTAAGAATCAGTTCTTTTCTCATTAACAAATCTAAACTTTTCATGTGAATGAAGTTAAATCTAGTCATGCATACAGTTAAAAAATTTGCACATTAACAAGTAGTGTTTATAATCATGGGCAGCTTTAAAAAGGGCAATAGTGATTTTCTGTTTGCATGATAAGAGAGTGTTCAGTAGGTGAACAGAATATGCACAAAAATAAGCTGAAAAACTTGGAATCATGCCATGATGTTACCCAGCTACTTGATCTTAATTCTGCCACTAAGTATGGATTCCTAAGTAAAAGAATGGGGATTTAAGTTCCATTTTCCATGCTTACCACATGGGATTATTTTAATGATCGAATGAGAAAATACTTTAGAAGAAATGTGCCAAAGGGTTAGATGTTATTATTCAACATGATATGAGCAATGTCATACTAGGTTGCTGACACCATGTGCTTTGCTTTCTATGTGACTGACATTTCCATGTCAGTAGGTGAAGGTGTTGATTCCAGTGTGACCAAATAACTCTTCCCAGTAAGTTTCAATGTAAAAGCAGGCCTTAAGATATGTAGAATTGAAAATTATCAGATAGAAATTAGCTTGCACCAAATAGTAGTGTCTAGATACAACTCTTCTCAAGAAAGAGGCCACTTGTCACAACCGCAAAATAGAAATTTAAAAATACACAAAAATATTAGTGTACATGGATTAGTATATACCTACCCACTCCAGACATTTCAGGAACATTGGCTATGTACAAGTCTTTTGTGAATTTGGGCTCATTGTCATTGATATCATGAATTTTTATGATGAATTCCGATTCTGGCTCCACCTGCCGCCCAGTCTTTCTGTCTATAGCCTTGGCACGAAGAATATACAGGGACTTTTCTTCTCTGTCTAATTTCTTTGCAGCGTGAATATCTCCTGTGTTTTCATCTATAACAAACAGACTGCCAGCCCCATCTCCTGTCAATATGTATTTTAAATTTCCATCTCCTTTGTCTTGATCAGTGTGAAGCTTCAAGGAAGCAGAAGAAGAGTTCAGTGAAAGCATGCATCATTATTACAGTAATAATAATCTCAGTACTTACCACTTTGTTTCCACGTAATGTACTGTAATATGGGTCTTAACAGTAATCTCAGTTTTCAGTGGGGAACTGAAGATTTCAAACTTTAAAACAATGATATTTAGACAACATAAAACTAATGAAATAAAATATTGTTCTTTCAACATAAAGAATTTCAAAGATATTTGTGGATATAATGTTATGATAATGTAAACTTCTCAAGCATTATAAAAAATATTATTAACTTAGTTTTTGGATGTAAAATATCAATCATTTAAAATAACTAAATTTAAACATATGATATGAAGTATTTCTGAACTTAATATGAAGATTGCTTTAGTATGAATACCTTAATTTTAAACCAATTTTATCCTCTCTCAGTATAACATAATAGAAGCCGAGTCTCCCTGTTCAGGAAGACCAGTGAGAAAGAGAGAATTTTAAATGCATAGATTATTTTCTATGTGACTTTGGGGGAATACTTTCTCAGCTACAGTGTTCACATTTGTGAAAAATGATATATTTAAGAGACATTTTAAAGTGATTCAAAATAAATGAATTTTCCTCTTTATAAATTGTGTCTTTAAGAAAACTAGCATGTTTTCATAAATCGTCTGCTTTCTTTGATGCACATCCTTCTGTAAAAATAACTTCTTAATTAAAAGCTAGCCAACAGTGTTTTTAAAAAGTGGACCGTGTAATCACAGAAATTTTGAATTAGAAAAATTGAAAAAGATTGGCAACACGAACACTAGAAAGTGGAGCCTTGAAAATTTAATTGACAACATATTTGAATAATATATGTTTATGGTGTATAAGGTGATTTTTGCTATGTTTATATTATACAATGACTCAAAATAGAAAACTAACAAATCCATCATCTCACATACTTACTTTTTTGTCAGGAAACATTTTGAGGAAAATAGATTGAGAGAGTGATAAGCAAAGGGTGTAAAGTTTCAATTAGACAAGTATAATCTTAAGTGATCTACTATGCAGAGTAATGACCATAATAAATTCTAATGCACTACTTATTTCAGAATTGCTAAAAAAGCATACGTTAAATCCAGTTGAAGTCCTAAGTAGCCCAACTGCCTTTTGTTGCTTCTATCACATACTTGCCTAGTCCACTTACAGACCAGACTGCCCCCTTTGTTTTTTTTTTTCTGGTAGTTGAAGTTGAAATGTGTTTCATATTTTACTTCTTTGCTTTTAAGTCCATCAAAGTAATCATATCATATGTAGTTTTTCATTTTCTGAAATCTCCACCATCTCATCTCTTTGGCTCACACAGCAGCCCTTTCCTCTTATCTATGCACTCCAGTCATCTAATGATGCCTCTTCTCTTTTCCACTCCAAACATTTTTTCGTTCTAAACATAGTCATTCGTCTACGTCATAAATGTTCAACAAGGCACAGTGTTGAAGATCATCAACCGAATGACCCACAAACCAGGGTTAGTGTCACACAAATGTCTTTGTTACAATGGTCACATTGTTCTTATTTTTTGTTTGTTTTAAAATCTAAACCTGTTGTACAAGAAGGGAATAATATTAATTTTGAAAACAATATTGTTATTGTAGCTGTTTGATGTCTAGTTCCATACTTACCCATCCTCGACAAAATGGCTCTTAAATCTGGGTGCATCTCTGCCCTTCTTATTTTCATTCAATAAATACCTCTTTATTTGTTTTGTGTTTTGTTTATTTCATTTCAGTGAAGACCTGTTCGTGTTTTCACATCTAATGTGAAAACATCTGTTTCTCTCACCTTTTAACACCCTTATACCTTTCCTGTGTTTTCCTCTAAATAAATGTTTGTTATATCTCATTTTTACTTTTCCTCTATGAGGACAACTTCCCTGACTCAGTTGATTACAGTAGATAATCCGCACCATAATTACTTGGCAAGCTTCACTCCGTATCATGGCAGTCATCACATTTGACATCATGTTAACCATGCCTACTTCACTGTAAAATGTACAATGGATACATTGATAAATGTTTAAAGATGACTGATATTTTTTTATGAAATTTGTATTTTGTATGGAACTTTTGACTTCTGAACCAAGAAAACACATTATTCATTCCAAATATAAGCTGGTAAAGGCTACAAATGAAAAATTCACAGAAAAACAAATAGCAATGTTTATAAAGATAAGAAAAGTTGCAAAAATTTACTTTTAACAAAGTGATTGTATATATGAATAAGAATTTTTATATATTCAATTGACAAAGATCAAAATATTAAATAATATGGGTATTGATGAGAAGTTTGCGAAGCAAGTTTATTTATACACTGTTAGTAAGATGTAAGTACTTTTAACTTTTTGGAAATCAACATGCCCTATGACCTTACGATGTCTCTCCCAGAAATGTATCTGCATGCAGTTTCATATGTCACTACAACTCATATAAAGACGTTCATTGCAGAATTATTTGTATTGATAAATGACTGAAAGCAATCTAATTCTAAATCACAGCATGTTTTCAAATAAGTATCGAAGGTTTTTCCATTACTGTTAGCAAAATCAGGTCATAAATAAAATAAATTTCTTTCTCAGTTTAAGTTATAATTGAGAAATCTCTCCATGTGAATAAAATTATTTTGATGATGACATTTTGCAAAATATTTATAACAAATATTTTGACACTGTACCCTTTATTAGCCTATCTTTTTACTCCAAAAGGTATGAAAACAAATGTATTTATTGCCCTCATCCCTCCCCTGCCAGAAGAAATAATTTTAATGAAATGAAATAATAAAGAAAAAATGAAAAGATGCATATGTAAATAGAGAATAATATGTGTAGGAAAATCATTACTTTGGCAAAATTGTTAAATCAACTAAAATTTTCACTTTATTTGATTAGGCTAATTAATATACAGTGCAAACATCTGCAGTCATTAATATTATGGTCTGTATATACATTGTTAGATGTGAGTTATTAAAGCACATATTAATGAGTAAGATTCATGACAGGATGCACTATGAAATCACTATGTGGTTTTAGTACACTGTTTTCCATAAAAATACTGCCAACAAGTACATCCATTATAGCAGTTATTTAATTTTTATTTACTAATTACTGTTAAAATGTTTTAAACACATTAAGAATCAACTATATTAGTTTCTTGAAACACAGAAATCAAATGGTGAGGAAAAAATGTATAAAATGAATTATAAAGTGTCTCTACTCAATTTTACTGTACTTATATTTATACCCAGAAAAAAAGAAACATAAAAGATCTGTATTGTCTATATTTTCAAATGCATCTTGGGCTGAGACTAGGAAAATTTAGTAGAGGTAAATTTAATTTAATTAAAAATTATTGAAGAGTGCTGTGTGGCAAAGACAATATTCAATATTTCATGGACCTCAACTTAATATTGTGCTATGGATATTATTGATAAGCAACTGAAAGGGAGTAACATAAAGCAGCCTAAATGTTATCATAGTGTCAATTTTGAATTTAAAGATGAATTTAAATACTAATAATTTTAGCTCACCTCTAAGTTTTCCCATTAATTTACAAAGTGTTTTATATAATTGTAAAATTATAATGACTTATTATAACACTATTGACCTAAATATTTTATTCAGCCCTTATGTAATCAATTCAATCTATAATTCACATACAATATTAGATATACGTCTAAATCTTAGTTAGATTAACTTTTATATACCTGAAGAAACAATGCACATTTCAAACATTTTTTTCCTCACTGAAAATATTTAGGAGTCTGAAAAAATGGCTACACATACTAGTTATCACAGTCACTACACTTTTTTTTTCAGTGATGGGGCTTGAACTCTGGGCCTATACCTTGAGTCACTCCACCAGCCCTTTCTTTCTAATGAGTTTTTTTGAGATAGGGTCTTGTGAACTATTTGCCTAGGTGGGCTTTGAACCGCGATCTTCCTGATCTCTGCCTCCTGAGTAGCTAGAATTACAGATGTGAGCCACAAGTGTCCAGCATCACTACACTTTTATTTGAATGCTTTTATACTTAGTTTTCAAATGATTATAAAATTAATTAATTATTTTGTATAGACTGTAGATGATGTGTGAAATTAATAATTGATGGAATTATAGGATATTAAAATAAGTATATTGTCTGAAAGTATTTAATTTCACTTTCTAAATAAAATATTTGCAATAAAATGATTAGTATTGCCTCATTTATTCAAATACTGATCTATCAATAATTTATATTTATTATTCTATACTCAGCTCCTCTAACTCTGGCCATAATATATTTTTAATCTTTTAATTTAAAATGCCATTATATAGTCACCTCTGGTGCATTCCTTTGATACAACACTTGGGTGCCTGAAGGATTGCAAGTTGGAAGGATAGGCTGGGCTACTTAGTGAGACCCTGTGTCATTAATAAATAAAATTTTAAAAATGAATAAAATGTCATTTAGGAATTATTTTTCATAATATCCTAAAAATATTAAGTTCTTTTTGTGTCGATATTTTTATTTTACTCTTTTTTAGAACGTTTTTAATCATCATATAAAACATAAAAATTTACATATGTACCGTGTACCATGCATACATTGTGTAGTGTGTAAACCAGATTAAACACACTCATTTCTTGGATATTTTACAAATATTCTCCTGGGCATTTTTAGAATGTTGCTTTGCATGAAAATAGCATTAAATTAGTAGAATGTGTGAGCATATCACCCTTCCTAAGGTAGATGGGCTCTTCCAAACTTTTTATGGTAGAAAGATCACTTAAGACTTGTCATTCTTTGTCGATATCAAGACAAAGTTCTTTTTGGAGGTTTCTTTGCCTGGTTTTGGGATAAGTGTAATATTGGCTTCATAAAATGTATTAGGCAGTTTTCCTTCCCTTTCTATTTCGTGGATCTCAGACTTAGACTCAGACTGAGACTACAACATTAGTTGTTCTAGTTCTACAGCTGGCCAATTGAAGATCTTGGAATTCACAGCCATTATGCTTATGTCAGTTTTTTCCTTATATATTTTTAAATGATTTTCTCTTTATCTGGAGAACACAGGCAAATATATGAACACAAAAATGAAAAACATTTGAGAAATCACCTTGAGGCTGGCTCTGTCTCACCTGACTACTGGCTAAAAGGACGTTTATTTTAAGGTCCCCGTTACATACAAAGACATTGTCTGGTATCCAGAGAAGACTTCAGAAATAGTTATATATATATATAACTTATACACCTAAGTTATAGCTTTATTAAGACCCAGCATACATCAGGAACACAGTTCCTAACAAGTACCCACTCCATCTCTCACCAAAAAAGCTGCCAGAGTTTTGCAATTTTTTTACCTTTTCTCTCTCTTCTTCTGTCCAGACCTGAACTCCTCTAGCCCACAAAGACCACCAAGAGTATAAACATGAACATATAGGGCTAAGATTCTAGAATAGGTCAGTCACCAAACCACAGAGACAAAAGGTAGTCATCAACTGTGACATTCACTCCTGCCAATACCAGAGAAACAGTCCTGTGAAATCATTAAGGTGAGTTTGTGGCTTTCAGTACTAAGGAGTACTGAACAGGCCATTTCAGTTAACCACTCCTCTCCCTCCACAAGAAAGCTTTTGGTTAAAAGGATAGAGAGAATGTATCCACACCAGTCTGGAAAGAACATACCTTCAGTCTAGCCTGGTGGGAAAGCATCATAGTTCTGTTGCCAAGCTCATAGTCCAGGCTGTCTATAGGCTGGGTAGGGAATAAGCCACCCACCTCATGGGAAATAACAAATTATTTGACCACCTTGGAGAAGCCTACTAGCAAAATGAGCTATATCTGAAGCCATCCCCTTCTCCCTCCCACCCATCATGAAACAGCTTTTGTCCTAAGGGATAGAGAGAACACACCAACACCAGCCAAGCTAAAATATGCCTGCAGACCCACCCAGTGGGGAGGATTACAGCCCTGATGCCAAGCTTGGCTACTCTCTTATTCATGGTTTGCGCAGAGGTCTAAGAGAATATGCCCACACCAGCCTGACAGGAACAAGTCTGTAGACTTGCCCGGTAAGGAGGTACAGAGTACTGCTGCCAAATCTGGCTCCTTTCTTATCCTTAGGAAGAGCTGGAAGCAAGTAGACTAATCTCCTAGATTCAGCATCTGAATCTCTATTCTTAAAAAAGCAGCCATTGAATTCTCTGAACAGAGAAAAGTACAGGCCTCAAAAGCAGCAGAATGTGTTCTAACTCACTAATTGTGCTCAGAGAACCTACAACTGACACACAATAGCTACCTTGCATACCTGGAACTGTCACCTTCACTCCAAAAGTTGCACTAATCCAGAGCCCACCCTACTAACTAGGTTACACCTGGTCAATCCAATGATCTAAAGGAATACATGAGTAAATATGTATATGAAGACCTGCAAAAACCTGAGAATCAGACATTGGAAGGGAGCACCCAGTGTACTGATTGAACACAGAAGAAACCCACTCTCCTCCACATCAAGGAAGAAATTCAAACTCTAAATTTTTTTCCTTTTTGTTAAAGTTTTAATTTTTCTACTCTCTTTTATTCCAATTTTTAACCTTATTTTTAATTCATCCACATTACTTTTTTTCCCTTTTTGTTTTCTTCTTTTCTTTCTTCTCCTTCTTTTTCTACCATGTTCTCTGGCTCTTTCATACAAACTACTTAACTAATAGTTTATTCTGTCACATTCTTACATTGCTACTGTCCTTTCTATCCTTGTACAATCCTGACTAGAGCACACTCCTCCACAACGATTGAACTACACATCTACACACATTAAGATCTTATTAATCTGCATCCCCCATACCTCTCATCTCTTCAACTCGTTTCCTCACCTTCTTTTGTCCTTATCTCCTGTCCTTCTCCCATTATTTTACTACCCAAGTTTTAACCTATGTGCAAAAAATTTTAATTTTCCAAAATCAATTTACTGATAGATAATATTGCCAATGCTTTTATGTTTCATGTAAATATCTGGTTTATTATTGAATTTGTGAATTTATTATTGCTAAATCATAACCCCAGGTCAGTGGACAGAAAAGACATACAACCTAGGCAATAACCAACACTGCTAGAACATACAAATTAATTCAAGGAAAAGTCTTCAGGAAATCAAAAACGCCAACCAACTAATCAACAATAGACGACCAAATCTCAAAATAGAAGCATGGGAAATAGGAAAAGGCAGAGTAATATGTTGTGTTGGTAACCAAATAAGAAAGAGTCTGATGGATAGTAAAGCCATGAAACCTCAGTTTCTGAGCTCAAAAGAATGATGATACAACTGATTAAGGAGGTTAAAAAAAGACATTCATAACAAATTCAGTAAAATCTAAGATAATATGGATAAACAGCTTGTGAATGCACAGAAACAACTAAATAGATTCAAAGAGAATAACAACAAACACCTGGATGAAATCAAGGAAAATACATTGAAAGAGATAAATGAAATAAGGAAGACAATATAAGTTGTGAAAGGAGACTTTAACAAAAATGTAGAACATCTCAGAAAAAAAATTCCCCACCAAAAATCATAATGGAAGCATGGAAGTAGAAAGCTCTTTAAGTGAAAAAAAAAAAAAAAAAACAGATAAAAGCAACTCCACCAGACTACAAGAAGTAGAAGACAAATTTCAGGACTTGAAGACAAAGTAGGTATAATAGAGGAAAAAAGATGAATATATAGAGAAAAGAATGAAGACATATGAAAGGAATATTGAAGAACTCGGCAAGTTCATTAAAACACCAAACCTATAAATAATGTGTGTAGAAGGAGGCGAAGAGGTGCAACATAAAGGCACAGAATACTTATTCAACAAAATAGTAGCATAAAATATCCCAAATCTTGAGAAAGGGTTGCCCATCCATGTACAGGAGTACTCAAGGATACCAAACAGACTTGACCAAGTCTATATGCCTCTCTGGTATATTATATTTAAAATATTAAGCATAGAGAAAAAGGAAATCATATTAAAGACTACAAGGGAGAAACATCAGATCATCTACAAAGATAAACCCATTAGGATAATAGCAGATTTCTCAACAAAAACAATAAAAGCAAGAAGGGTATGGATTAAGGTTCATAAACATTGAAAGAATAATTTCAAGCCAAAAATACTCTACCCAGCAAAGCTGTCATTAATAATTTGAAGGAGAAAATGCCTTTCATGATAAACAGAAATGAAAACAATATACGACCACTAAACCAGCACTCTGCTCCAAATACTCAGTAGACTGTTACACACTGAAGATGAAGAAAAATACAGCCAAGAAAGGATGGGAATGATTAAACCTTGGGAGAGGAGCAGATGAGCAAAGAATCACCTCAAACACATATAGTCACACAGCAAAAGCAACAAAATATCAGGACTTACCACAAACCACTTCATATTAACAATGCATATTAATGGTCTCAATTTCCCTCTGAAAAGGCATGATAGGGAATCATGCCTGATTAAAAAAGGAAGATCCCAAAATTTGCTGTTTACCAGAAACTCACCTCACAGATAGAACCAACATTGGCTTAAGGCAGAAGTGTGGAAAACAAAATTTCCAAACAAATGACCCTTGAAAACAGTCAAAAGTGACTACAATTATATCTGAAAAAATAGACTTTAAACCTAAATTAGTCAGAATACACAAAAAAGGTCATTTCACACTAATAAAAGAAATATTATATCAAGAAAATAAAACAATTGTTAATGCATATGTGTCCAACTTCATTAAACAAACACTCTGGAATTAAAAGCACAGATAAACCCCACCACAAGGATAATGGAATACTTCATTACTGCACTGTCACCAACAGATAGGTCATCTAGACTAAATCCTACCAGACCTTTATAAAAGAAAGAAATAATGCCAACACTCCTCAGGCAATTTCATGAAATAATAAGGGAAGGGACAATATCACACTCATTCTTTGAAGCCAGTACTACACATATCTCAAATACCAGACGAAGACACAATACAAAAAAAAAAAAAAAAAAGAACTATTGGGCAATCTCTTTAATGAACATAGATACAAATTTTTTCATGAAAATACGGGCAAACAGAATTCAACAACATATCAAAAAGATAACATATCATGCTGAAGTCAGTTTCATTCCAAAGACTTAGGGATGGTTCAACATACACAAAGTGACAAATGTAGTACAGCACATAAACAGAATCAAAAGATAAAGATCACATGATCATTTCAATAGATGCAGAAAAAGCCTATGAAAATAATTAATGTCACTTCTTGAAAAAAGCTCTGATGAAACTAGGAATATAATATGTACCCTCAACATAATGTAGGCTATATGCAGGCCGGCATTATAGCCCATAGTATTTCCTCTACAATAAGGAATGAGGCAACAGTGTCTAATCTCTCCACTCTTTTTCAACACAGTCTTGGAATTCCTAGCCCAAGCAATAAGAGAGGAAGAAGAAACAAATGTAATTCAAATAGAAAAGGAAATTATCCCTATTTGGAGATGACTCAATTTTATGCCTAAAAGACCCTAAAAATTCCACCAAAAGCTCCTAGACATCATAAGTTTCTTCAGCACAGTGTCAGGATATGAAACCAATTTATAAAAGCAAGTAACTTATCTATATACCAATAATGAACAGACTGAGAAAGAATTTAGAAAAACAATTCCATTTATAACAGCCTCAAAAAAGAACCTCTAGGAATAAATTTAACAAAGGACATAAAGACCTCTACAATGAAAATTATAAACCACTAAAGAAAAAGTTTAAAGAAGGCACTAGAACATGAAAATATCTCTCATTCTCATGGCTGGGCAGAATAAATATTTTGAAAATCGCTATACTACCGAAAACAATCTAAATGTTCATGCAGTCTTCATCAAAATTCCAATGACATTCTTCACAGAGATTGAGAAACCAACCTTAAATTTCATATGGAGACAAAAAGATCACAGATAGCTAAGGCAATGCTGAGCAAAAAGTACAATGCTGGAGCTATCTCAATACCTGACTTCAAATGATAAATGATACTACAGAGCCATAGCAAAGAAACCAAGCTATTTTTGTGCTTGGTAGTGACACAAAAAGAGACAAGAAGACCAATGGAACAGAACAGAAGATTGAGACATGAATCCACACAGAGACACAGAGCTGGTTTGTGACAAAAGCACACAAAGGATACAATGGAGAAAAGACAGCATCTTTAACAAATGATGCTGGCAATGTGGAAAATTGAAACCAGCTCCATGCCTTTCACCCTGTAGAAGTATCAACTCAAAGTTTGATCGTAATATAAGACGTGAAACTTTGAAGTTAGTGCAGGAAAGAGCAAGGAACACACCAGAACTAATAAGCATAGGCAATGACTTCCTAAATGGAACTTCAGTGGCTCAGCAATTAAGAGAATGGAATGACAAGAAGGACTACAAGAAATTAAATTTCTTTATAGCAAAGGAAATGGTCATCAGACTGAAGAGGAAGCCTACAGAATAGGAGAAAAAAAATGTTTTCCCGCCATATATTTGACAAAGAATTAATTATTAGAATAAAAGGAATTTGGAAAACTAAGTTTCCCCAAAATCAATGACCCAATGAAGAAATGGGCAAATGAACTGAAGAGAAATTTTTTCAAAGGAAGAAGTATGAATGGCCAAAACTACAGAAGAAATATTCAACATCTCTACCCATAAAAAAATGCAAGTTAAAATAACATTAAGATTCCACCTCATTCCTACTAGAATGGCTATCATTAAGAACATAAATGACAACAAATATTGACATGAAGCAGGGAAAAAAGAACCTTCATACACTGTTGATTGGAAAGTAAATTAGTACAATCACTATGGAAAGCAGAACAGAGGTTTCTCCCAAAACTAAAAATAGAACTGCCATATGATCCATCAAGTTCACTCCCTTGGACTTGGAGCGGAATGTGAGTCAAGTTACAATAAACATGTACAACAGTGTTTATTGTAGTATTATTCAAAACAGCTAAGCTATGAAAACAGTCAAGAAACCCTTCAACTAATAAATGGATTTGGAAATGTGATTTAATAGATAGATAGATAAATACATCAATGATAGTATCTATCAATGATAGATGTAGATATGCAGATATTAAATATAAACACATAGACAATGCAATATTATTCAGTCATAAAGAATGTCATTTGCATATAAGAGGATGGCATTGGAGAATATCATGTTAAGTGAAGTAAGCCAGGTTCAGAAAAACAAAACTCACATGATTCTCTCATATGTAGAAAAGAGAGCCAATTACAAATACAAATATTATCATACTATAATATGAATATATACTTAAATAAAGCATGTTTTCAAAAGTAGGAATGTTATTGGAGACTAAGAGAGGAGGAAAAGGAGAAAGGAATAATAGAAAATGAATAAAATTTAAATACATCACAACTTTGCAGTAATAAGACACAGCTAAACACATTAAAAACTGTTGAAGAATATAGGATGAGGCAAAAGGGTAATGAAGTGTAATATAGGAACTTAAACTGATTAAACTATTTATTGGTGAAATACCAAGGCAAACCCCCAATCAACAATGAGTAGACACTCAAACAACGAAGGACACGAATATAAAATAGGTCATACAAAGGGGAAGATGCTAGTGAGCAATGTAGGGTAAATGAAGAGGATTAAAGAGTGTGAATATTGTCGAGGCACATTCTATACATGTATTAATATGGAACATTGAAACCTGTCAAAGTTATTTTAAGAATAGGGAGGAATAATTGGAAGAACAAGGGAGGAGATGAATGAAACCAGAGTAAAATTTGATATGGAAATGCCACCATAAATCCTCCTGTATATCCATCATATACTAATAAAAATGTTTCTATTAAAAGACCCAGAAACTTCCAGCAATAAATAAATAAGAAATAAAATTTGAGAAATCAAAGAAAATTTATCCAAAACAAAATTTATAATGTATGAATTTTCTTTCAAAAATAAAAGTAATTACTCTTTGATTATATGTATGATTCTCATTTAATGATAGCTTTATTGAAGTATAATTTATATACAATAAGATTGTACAAGAATTTGATGATTTAGTTATAGTCATACATATGTTACGGGTATATATCTTAAGATAATTGGAATATCAGAATCATGATCATTTTACACAACTTTCACAGTGCTTTTGATGAAAACATACAATAAATTTTTCAAGATTTCATATCAGCAATCTTCTTACTTCTTGAAGATATTTTGATTTTTCTGTCTTGTGTTCAGATTTTAATAAGGAAAGCTATGGAGTAATGCTGGCAGTAACTTCAACAAAAATTATAATAAAATGTTTCTGATAGTTGCATAATGTTAAAATACAATTCCAAAGTATGTTTAAGATGTTCTGTTGCCTCAAAGTGGGAGAAAATATTTGCCAGCTATATATCAGCAAATAATTGATAACCAGAATATATAGGGAACTCAAAAAACTAACCTCTCCCAACATCAATCAACCAATAAAGAAATGGGCAACTGAACTAAACAGAACTTACTCAAAAGAAGAAATTCAAATGGCCAGAAAACACATGAAAAAATGCTCACCAACTCTAGCAATAAAGGAAATGCAAATTAAAATCATGCTAAGATTCCACCTCACCCCTGTTAGAATAGCCATCATCAGCAACACCACCAACAACAGGTGTTGGCGAGGATGCGGGGAAAAAGGAACCCTCTTACACTGTTGGTGGGAATGTAGACTAGTACAACCACTCTGGAAAAAAATTTGGAGGCTACTTAAAAAGCTGGACATCGATCTACCATTTGATCCAGCAATACCACTCTTGGGGATATACCCAAAAGACTGTTACTCCAGAGGCACCTGCACATCCATGTTTATTGCGGCACTATTCACAATAGCCAAGTTAGGGAAACAGCCAAGGTGTCCCAGCACTGATGAATGGATTAAGAAAATGTGGTATCTATACACAATGGAATTTTATGCAGCCATGAAGAAGAACGAAATGTTATCATTCGCTGGTAAATGGATGGAATTGGAGAACATCATTCTGAGTGAGGTTAGCCTGGCCCAAAAGACCAAAAATCGTATGTTCTCCCTCATATGTGGACATTAGATCAAGGGCAAACACAACAAGGGGATTGGACTTTGAGCACATGATAAAAGCGAGAGCACGCAAGGGAGGGATGAGGATAGGTAAGACACCTAAAAAACTAGCTAGCATTTGTTGCCCTTAATGCAGAGAAACTAAAGCAGATACCTTAAAGCAACTGAGGCCAATAGGAAAAGGGGGACAAGTACTAGAGAAAAGGTTAGATCAAAAGGAATTAACCTAGAAGGTAACACCCACGCACAGGAAATCATTGTGAGTCAATGCCTTGTATAGCTATCCTTATCTCAACCAGCAAAAACCCTTGTTCCTTCCTATTATTGCTTATACTCTCTCTACAACAAAATTAGAAAAAAGGGCAAAATAGTTTCTGCTGGGTATTGGGGGGGAGAGGGAGGGGGCGGAGTGGGTGGTAAGAGAGGGGGTGGGGGCAGAGGGGAGAAATGAACCAAGCCTTGTATGCACATATGAATAACAAAAGAAAAATGAAAAAAAAAAAAAGAAGAAATTCAAATTGCCAAACAACACATGAAAAAATGCTCACTATATCTGGCCATAAAGGAAATGCAAATCAAAACCACACTAAGATTCCACCTCATCATCAAAAACAGCACCACCAACAGGTATTGGCAAGGATGTGGGGAAAAAAGAACCCTTGTACATTGCTGGTAGGAATGCAAGCTAGTGCAACCACTCTGGAAAATAATTGAAGGCTTCTTAAAAGTCTAAACATAGATCTTCCATATGATCCAGCAATCCCACTCCTAGGGATATACCCAAAGGAATGTGACTCAGGTTACTCCAAAGGCGCCTGCATACCCCTGTTTATTGAAGTGTTATTCACAAAGCCAAGTTATGGAAACTGCCAAGATGCCCCACTACTGATGAATGGATTAAGAAAATGTGGTATTTATACACAATTGAATTTTACTCAGCCATGAAGAAGTGTGAAATCTTATCATTGGCAAGTAAATGGATGGAACTGGAGAACATCATTCTGAGTGAGGTCAGCCAGGCTCACAAGACCAAAAATTGTAGTTCTCCCTCATATGTGGGCTTTAGATCTAGGCAAATACAGCAATGTTGTTGGACTTAGGTCACACGCTAAGAGGAGAGCACATACAGGTGGAATGGGGATAGGTAGGAAACCCCAAACCTGAACGTGTTTGGTGTGCCCACTGCAGAGGAGGTAATACAGTAACCTTAAAGTAACAGAGGTCAATATGGGAAGGTGACAAGGAAGTAGTGAAGAGGTCAGGTAGAGATGAATCCATTGGGTTTGTAATACACTTGTGCATGGAAGCAATGCTAGGAATCTCTCTGTATAGCTATCCTTATCTCAACTAGCAAAAGCGCTATTTCTTTCTTATTATTGCTTATGTCTTCTCTTCGATGGAATTGGAGAAAAGGGCAGAACAGATTCTGCCTGGAAGTGAGGGGGCTGGGGGATAGAGGGAGGGGGCTGGGGGCAGGGGGGAGAAATGGCCCATATAATGTATGCACATATGAATAATATGTGCATACATATTATTATATAATTATTATAAAAAATAATTGTTTATTTATAATTTTTTCAGATAAAATCAAACTGACATTTAAATTGACTCACATTAGATATTAGTTTTAAGGCTAATACATTAGAACTTGATTTTGTGGTAAGTGAAAACTAAATATAATTCTACTGCTATGCATCAGTTTTACACCACAAAAATTTCCAGTTTGTGGCTAAGTTACGTGTGGTGGTCTAGAGCCTTCATGGTAAGCAAATATAAACCTTGACTGAGTATGTGACTGCACTCCTTTTAGGAATCAGACAACAGAGGGAAAGCAACATATGATCACATTCATCCTAGCTTTCTACTTTGGGAGTATTTTACTGAAGAAAAGTGGAGTACGTGCAGGGCCTGGCATCTTGACAGGCAGAGGAAACAGGATCAGAGCTCTGGGCTGCTACTGTGGTAGCAATTTGGTGGACAGCTTACAAATAAAAAAGCCATAGAAAAGAGTGCAACCAATGTATCTTTGTAAAAATTCTATTAAAGTTTATACTGGAATCATAAACTGTGCATGAACAGAGACCCCTAGATTTGAACGCTTCTGCTTATCTGAGATTTTAACAAAGAATTTCAAAGATTATAAAATATGTGCAGAAATAGAAGTTTTGAGCCAGTCACAGTGGTTCAGCCTTAACTGAATATTGTGGCCACTGAAGAAAAATGATGCATTATAAGTCAGAAGTGCATTATGTGAGTAAAAAATACATTCTAAGAAAAAAAGCCAAACTAAAATTTGTGCACTCAAACAAAGCTTGAAATCAAGACCGAACATCACATTGTATGATCTAATCTCCAGAACTTGGTTATATTAAAAATATTGGATTGAATTAATATTAGAAAAATGTTTGGTCTCAAGAATGTATAGGTGTGTATATATATTGTATATGTGTGTATATATGTATATACAAACACACGTATACGTATATATATACACACACGTGTATATATATATTATGTATATATATATACATAAATCAATAAAAGAGGAAACAGAGATAATTCAGTTATAGAAAGTATCAAATATAAAAGTAGTCAGAGATCCAAATAGCATTCATCAACTATCAACTTGACGTTAAAAATAAAGAGTATAGCAAGAAGAATTTATTAAAGAGGCAGTAGTATGCTTGCTGGTGGAGTGGCTTAAGTTCTAGAGCACCTGCCTAGAAAGCGTGAGGACTTCAATTCAAACCCCAGTGTCTTGAAAAACAAAAAGAGAGACAAAAGTGACTATAGTCCAAGTAAATGAAGGTCATCAATCTATACACTTGTGTTGATCAGTATTTCAGCACTATGATAAAATCCCTCACAGAAACAACTTAATGAAGGAAAAATTTCTTTTTGCTGAAGGTTTTAGAAGTTTTAGATGTTGATCATCTAGCTCCACTGCTTCTGGACCATGATGAGACAAAACATCATGGTGGGAATTTTTGTTGGAGCAAAGTAGCCAGGAAGCAGAAAGGGAAGGAGCCAGGGATAAGGGATATCTTTCTAGGGCATCCCTTTGTGGCCTACTCCCTGTAAGAATGCCTCATCTCCCATAATTCCATTATATCATGAATGCATCAAGGGATTAATTCATTGATTAGGTCAGAGACTCCAGAATCCAATCACGTCTCAATGATTGATTTTTCACCAACACAGAAACAAGTCTTTACCACATATATTATTTCAAAAGACATTTCATATTCAAACCATAAAACCCACATTTGTTGAACACCAACCATGATAATTACAGGAAATATAATCAAGGCAATATAATATTCAAATTGATGAAAATAAAAACAGAAGAATTAAATAATATCTTTATATTCTAAAATCTTTCTTGATTAGCTAAATGAGTTTTTAGGATTGTGTAATTAATTTTCAATTATTGTAATGTTTTTCTGCTATTTTATATTGTAGCTACTCTCTCCATTAGGGACTAGCTACTATGACCTAAATGTGGGAACTATTTATTCAGGCTCCTGGTTCTGAAGGGCTAAGTTCATCATCATGTAACTCTGTGTTTCTGGGACCATGACAAGTCAGAACTGTCATGTTGGTGGATGGCTGTGAAGGAGGAGGTTCTTCAATTCAGATAGCTGGAGAGAGGGTAAGGAAGGATGGGGACAGAGACAAGACGCCCCCAAGTATCTGCCTTCAGTGATCTGCATTCTACTTCTAGGTGTCACCTCCTAAAGTTTCCTGAGTCACTTAGGATAGTACCACCACCTGGGGACAACTGTAGTGTTCAACATGCGAGCTGTGGTAGACATTTCACACTCAAGCCATACCATTTGGCTTATGGCTCCCAAAAAGCTCACAGTCATCTTGACACAGAACAGTCTTAACAGTTCCAACATTGTTAAAAAAAATTTAGATTCTTTGCTGAGACTCACAGCAACCTCTTAGCTGTGAGCTCCTGTGTAATCAAAGAGATAGTCACATATCCCCAAAGTGCAATGGCACACGTAAATAATCCAGTTCCCCAAAGACCTAATGAGGGCATACAGAGGAAGAATAGAACTGAAGCAAGATTAAAGCCCAGCAGAGCAAATATTAAATCCTTTAGTTCCACGTCTGGCTTCTGGAGCATGTGGCATCTTGATGTGAACTGCTTCACCTTGTCATACTCTCCCCACCATGATAAACTGACACCTCTAAAACCATGTGTCAAAATAAATATTTCCTCCCCTTAAATAATTTATGTCAGGGAGGTGGTGGGGGCAGGGGGGAGAAATGACTCAAGCCTTGTATGCACATGTGAATAATAAAACAATAAAAAAAATTTAGGTCAGATATTCAGTCACAGAGTCTCAAAGTCTGTCTAATACAGTTTCCTATGTTGGATCCTGTCTTGAAAGAAAAATGTAAAAGGCATCCAAGGACTAAAGATATGCTCAGGATATAACAAGACACTAACTACACATAAGAAATAGTGGACATCAGATTTCATCTGTAAAAAACTGTTAAAACAAATTAGTTAGAGTTTAATTTTTAGAGTGGTTTAGGTTCAAGGCTAAACTGAATGGAAATTTCAGTATTTCCCTCTCATCATAACTTCCTCTGCCATCGTCCTTCACATAATGGTGTACTTGTTACAATTAATCTACCCTGATGCATTATTTCACCCAAGTCTATAGTTCACAACTCAATACCATGTTCACTCTTGGTATTGTACAGTCTATGGATGTGGACATATGTATAATAATATTGTGAAAGTTTAAAAAATGTGGAAAGAATTAACAATGATGTGACTTTTCTTTTCAAAAAACACTAAATGTTTTAGGCCAAAATGAAATAACCTTAGATTGAATATTTGACATAAATTAAGAAAAAGGGAGTCTTAGAAAGTGTTACCAAGAAGACTTGGTAAGCTAAGACTATTTGAAAATTTTCCTTAAAGAAAATTGACTCTTTAAAAACAGTATATCAATAGATTATGAGGTTTATGTAACACAGAAAATATAAGTTCTTATTATAGATGATGACGTGAATGATAAGTAGAATTACACAGTTACAAAGGTCTAAAATTTAAAGTTAGTGGTATATTAATTTCAGTTGATCTTTGATAAATTAACAATGTATATTTTCATCCTTATAGAAACTAAGTAATTCCAAAAAAAAGTTCAAACAATACAGAAGATAAAATGGAGTATTAATTAGCATGAAAAGTAAGATGGGAAAACAGAAAGATATAGAGATTTTGCCATAAAAAGCAAGAAGCAAAGAAGAGATAAAAACATTAAATAATTAGAACAAATGTAAAACAAATAGATGTGATTGAATGCAGTGGTTCATACCTCTAATGCCTGCTACATGGGAAGTGGTGATCAGGAGGACTGTGGGTCAATGGTATAGCGGGAAAAAATTTAGGAAAATCTCATCTCAACAGAAAGCACCAAGGATGGTATCATATGTCAATTATACCACCTATGCAGAAGAATTAGTTAGGAGGTCATGGTTCAGGTTAACAAGGCCAAAAAAACACTAGACCCTTCCTTAAAAATAACTAAAGCAAAAAAGGATGGGGGTATGGCTCAAGAGGAAGAGTGCCTGCCTAGGAAGAGTGAGGCACTGAGTTCAAACTCCATTACCACCAAAACAAACAAAAATCTCAAATGTTTAATAAATAGAAACACAAGTAAACTAGAAATTATATTGCATAATAATGAACTAAAGACTTAAATAAAACAGTTATTAACAAGACTCCACTAAAATGTTAACTATATGTAGATTGCAAGGACCTTCTTTCAATATAATATCGTGAAATAGTTTAAAGTGTAGAAACAAAAAATATAGATAACTAACATTAATTATAAGGTAGACCGTGGGGCTATATTATCATCAGACAAACTTCAAAATAAAAAACTAGGGTATTCTGTAATGATAAAAAGGGCACTACTTAAGAAAGACATAGCTGTCAGTATTGTTGAAGGATGTAATAATAAAACATCAAAATATCTGAGAAAAAATTTCAAAAACACACAGAAATGGAAGAAAAATTTACATCAGTTTTTTTTTTTCTCATTTCCTTTTTTCTTTTCTTTTTCTCACTTTTTTTTTCTTCTTTGGGTGTGTATTTTGAGACAAGGTCTCACCCTGCATCCCAGGCTGGCATGGAATGTTATGCTGTAGCCCACCCTTGCCTCTGACTCATGATCCTCCTACCTCTGCCTCTCCAGTGCTAGGATTACAAACATGTGCCATGTGTCTGGTGATATTTGGATTTTTAAATGAAAGTACTTAGCCTTATTTCTTATAAGAAACTATATTATCTACATGTAATTGAAATTATGAGACTTGGAAACAGATCAACATAGTGAGTCTTTATCATATCCACATATAATTAAAGCAGCTAAAATGTTAAATATAAAATTGTTAGGTGTATTCCTGTAATATGATACATGTGTTTTAATATTTTCTTTTACAATGTCTTTTCATCAGTGGAGGAATTTCTAAGACAGTGCAATCAATTTCCATAGACTCCACACCTAACTCCTCCTTTATTAAAATTGTATATTACAATATTATACTGTTGGAAATATTAAGTCAACACTGACACATTACTGTCAGGTAAAGTCTTTGCTTTATTCAGCTCCCTTAGTTTTTTCATTCCATTCAGTCATCTTGTCTCCCTAGTCTCTTATATGCAAGGATAGCTTCTCAGACCTTCTATGTTCTTAATTACTAGGACAATTTGAGTATATGCTATGTATTTCAAAGCACATCCTTCTGTTGGGTTTATTTCATGTTCTTTTGTATGATTAATGTGTTTTGGGGAGAAATTCCACAGCTGCAAATAACATTTTCATCACGTGGTGTTGAGGATGCTCACTCTCAGCATGGTACATTATTGTTTACATTACAATTCATCACCTAGTTCAGACTTAATTCTCACCCATTGTTCCATGTGAAGTTATGCTATCTCCCCTTTTCATTACTACATTCCTGGGAACAAAGTCTTTATGTACTGCCAACACCACAGGAGTGGGAAATTGTACTCCAAGTCTTCCAGGTAGCAGTGTCTACATAAAATGTTTGAGATTACTCTACCTGGGAGATTTGTATTCTTCTGATTTACTTATTGTTTTTATTTTCTTAGGTGGCATTAGAGATTGAAGTCATGCCTTGCCCTTGCTAGGCATGTGCTCTACCACTTGAGCCATGCCTCCAGCCCTTTTATCTTTTGGCTATTTTGGAGACATGGTCTCATTTTCTGTTTGGGCTGGTCTGCACCATGATCTTCTTATGTTGGCCTCCTGTGTAGCTGGAATGACAGATATTCACTACCGTTGGTTGAGATGAGGTCTTGTTAACTTTTTGCCCAGGCTGACTCACAAAGTGATCCTTTGATTCTCCACCTGCCAAGGAGCTAGTATCACAGGCTTGAAACACCATGCACAGTCTTATTCACTCTTTTATGTACATTGGTTTAGAATAATGAGTCTTATTTTATGCTTTGTTTTAATCATTGAGTTTATCTTTATTTGCTTCAGTTTATCCAGATTGTCTACTAGGAACATTTTCAGTCAGTTGTTGTGTCCCTCTGATCCTTGTCATAACTTGTTTTTGCGCATGTGCAATTAATTAATTTCTGCAGCTATGAGATGCTCCATGACCATCTTTATATATTTCTTGCCATATTCATAGAGTAAGACATTTATTCATAAGCCCTGATTCCTATACTGGTGAATGGAAATAAAAACAAAGTTCCAGATGCTAGGTGTACTGACATTGCTGGGGTGTTATTACTTTCAGAGTTCATCAGACCACAATATAATGTGAGACATACAGGTACCAAGCTATGCATATAAATATATCTGTATGAAACTATCAGTGCCAATAGTAATTTAAATGAGTTCATTCTAATATTTGTAGTTGTCTCCTTTAACATGCTAATTTCAGTAATGATAAAACTCAAATGGAAATATAGAACTAATTGGCATTGGTATTAAGCCAAATAAAATCCTAATACTTACATAGCACCCCCATCATCTACACAATACGTTTGCTTTTCAAGTACTCACAGAAGATTCTTCCTAAATATTGCTGAACTGGGTTGGGATTGACAAAAATCTGACTACAGCCTTCTTATGTATAACTTATATCAGTTCTCTTCTTCAAAAACTTTTATATAACAATGTTATTTCCATCCAAATTCTATGAAGTTCTTTTTCATAAACAAATTGACAACATAAAATTAAAATAACATAGATTTGCAAATAATCAGAATCACATAGACAAGCTTATTTTTTTTTCATTTTTCTTTTATTATTCATATGTGCATACAAGGCTTGGTTCATTTCTCCCCCCTGCCCCCACCCCCTCCCTTACCACCCACTCCACCCCCTCCCGCTCCCCCCCTCAATACCCAGCAGAAACTATTTTGCCCTTATCTCTAATTTTGTTGTAGAGAGAGTATAAGCAATAATAGGAAGGAACAAGGGGTTTTGCTGGTTGAGATAAGGATAGCTATACAGGGCATTGACTCACATTGATTTCCTGTGCGTGGGTGTTACCTTCTAGGTTAATTCTTTTTGATCTAACCTTTTCTCTAGTTCCTGGTCCCCTTTTCCTATTGGCCTCAGTTGCTTTAAGGTATCTGCTTTAGTTTCTCTGCGTTAAGGGCAACAAAGCTTAAAGAAGAACTTAGGAGACCTTATGATATATTTAAAATATTATAAAATTACCATTATGAAGACATTTAAGTATTGATTTTAATATAAAGAAAACATACATCTAAATACATCACTTGCACTTAGAGTAAAGTGTCTGTACAGTATCATGTAGAGGAAATCACAATAAATTCTGCAGAAGAAATTTGACATTGGTATTTTTTAAAACTGAAGGCACTTTATTCATAACTCAAATCAGTAAAAGACAACAAAATGTGCATTGGAGACTTAATCAGAAAGTTTGAACAAAAATGTCTTAAAATGAAAATGTTACTTCATTATATGAAGATCTAAAAATATTTTTATATGGACACAGTAATCCATAATAAATAAAAATACTGTTATCTTTCAAAATTAAAATGTATTCATCAGAAAACAGATATTTTGATGATTTGTTGCTACATGTATACATTTTGTATCTGTGCAGTGTTTCTTACTTCTAACCACTTTCTTTTTGTCATGTTGTCTATGTCTGAATTTAAAACAGTGAATCCAATTTTCTTTGGGTTACTTAGTGCTACCTCAGAATACCGTTTTATCTCTTTCCTTTTACTTGTGTCTTCCTATCATAGTGAATTTATTGCAAAAACATTCAACTACTTATATGTTCTTTTTCTCTCATTTTCATGTTTAGACTTGTTCCCTTTTTAAGGATTACTAATACAGCAGTAATATTTATAACTGTTTTCAGCTAATTTATATGCCTTTCTCTTTTTCTTTTCTTTTTTCCTTCCTTCTTTTCTGTTTCTAACCTTTGTTTGCCCTTTATGATTTTAATTGTTTTCTATTAGTGCATTTTCTTTCCAGTATTATGAAATTAATTATAAGTATATATATTATTTAAATATATATAATTATTTGATGCATTAAGTACATGCATATCAACTCAACAATCACAATGCTGTCAAAAACAAACACTAACTGTAGGATACATTATTAATTTACAAAAGTCATGTATTTTTCTATAGCACAAATAATTGGCATCTGTAATTAGCAGCATGACACTATTTGCATTAATATCTCTATATCACATATTTACACATAAATCTAAAAAATATGAATGTGACATACATGAGTAAATCTTTAAGACTCTAATGAAAGAAATCAAAGAAAACTTGAATAAATGGAGAGATATCTCATGAACAAAAGAAGGTAAAACTGCAAAGATGTCAGTTCTTTCCATGTTGATCTGTAGATTCAAAACAATCATAATTAAAATAAGCAGATTATTTTGTGATTATAAACAAATTAATTATAAAATTTATATGAGAAAACAAAGATAGAATAAGTATCACAATATTAAGAAGAATGAAGAATGAAATTGGAGAATGGACATATTTCAATCCGAAATTTACAACAAAAATACAGTCATCAGGATATTGCGGTAGTGGAGAAAGAATAGATAAGTAGCTTAGTAAAAGGAATAAAGAGATCAGAAGTAAACACAAACAAACACAATCAACCAGTTTTCACAAAAGTGAAAGTGTATTCTTCACAATTAATGACAGAGAAATGGTTATCAGCATCCAAAAGAATGAATCTAGATAGACCTTACACATTTCAACCACCAGAGGGCATGTGTGTGAGCACACCACACACACACACACACACACACACACACACACCCTTGTCGAGGATAAAAAATAGGTTACAGCACTAAACTTAAAAAGCAAATCTATAAACTTATAGAACATAACATAAGAGAAAGCCACCTTGTGTTTGGCAATATCTTTTTAGTTATAGAAGTATGATTCTCAAAACAAAAATTTTGCAAACTGAACTTAGAAATTATAAATAGCTCCTCTATAAAAAAAAAGTTAAGAAGATAAAAAGTAAGGAAAAGTAGGGGACAACTAATCACCAAAAACTTACCTGGCAGGAATCTCTTAGAAAAAATCCTAAGAAATCAAACAGTCTAATTTAAAAAGTGGAACAAAATCTAACAAAAAAAGTAATGCAGATGTATAGAAGGAATAAGAAAAAGTGTGGCATCATGTTTCATTAGTGACTTCAAAAGTGCAACAATGACGTACCATACTCCTATCAGAATGGCTAAAATCACAATTACAGAGACCTCTAAACATCATTGATGAATTAGAACAAAGGGATATCTCCTTAGTTACAGATGCAAATACAAAATGCTAAAGCAATTTGGTAAGTCAGTTTGGTCAACAAATTACCTAACTCTTTTACTGCCAGACATTAACCCCAAAGAGTTAAAACTCCCATGAATGCATATTTATACAATTTAGGTGTAATTGCCAAACACTGAAAACAAGAAACATATTACTCAGTAGGTCAATTGATAAACTGTGGTACATCACCACAATGAAATATTATTCAGCAATAAAAATAAATTAGTTATCAGTCTAAAAAAGGCATGGATAAACTTTAAATAAATGTTGCTATATCCAAGTAGCTAGTCTGAAAAAGACTAGAGACATGATTTTTCTTTCTTTTTTTAGATGGTCTTGCTATATAGCATGGGCTAGCCTCAAACTCATGGTCCTTCCAAACACTGGGATTACAGGCATGCACTACCAGGTCTATTTTGGAAATGATTATTCTAATTATAAAATTATAATTGTAAAAGAAATGTAAAACAACAGATAGAGCACGGAGATCAATGAATGCAAGAGGCGTGGAAGTTTGGGAGGGATGAGGAGATGGGGCTCATAGGGAGCTTTGGGTAATAAAACTTTCTGTGTGATACTGCAATGGTGGAGGGAGGTCACTAAGCATTTGTCAAAACATAAAGAACTGCACAACACAAAAGTAGACCCTATTGTAAAAAGTTAATATTGTGATGATATATGTATGTCACTTGTAATAAACTCCACATTAAGTCAAAGTATTTACAAGACAGGAAACTTTCTTGAAGTGTGTAGAAGTGTTATTTGGGAACTCTATTTTTCTGCACAATTTTCCTATAAACCTAAAACTGCTCTAAAAATAAATTCTATTAAAAACAAAGCAAAACTACAAATTTACAAAAAATTCAATGTAAACAAAGTGACAAATCAGGCCACAAACTAGAGGAAAATATTTGGACAAAAATATTTGTAAAAGAATGACTCCTATCTACAGTATCTGAAAACACACCTATCAATAAGCAAAAAAAAAGTATAAAATTAGAAAAACAGATATTTCACAAAAGGTAAATATTGAAGTAAATAAACATTTAAATTCATGCTCAGAATCTTATGATTTAGCAAGATGCCAGGTTGAAAGCTCAACAGAGAATACTACATGTCTTTGAAAATAGATAAAATTAAAAATTAACTTAAAAAAGACAGAATGTATTAAATATTGTATATATTTTAAACAATACCCATTTCATTTCATTTTAATGCTGACAAGCAACTTCTCTCACATAATTGTACTATCCCCTCTCAAACATATTGATCAATATTAAATCACAATGAATTAAATAGAATTAAGAATAAAATAGAATTAAGTAAAAATCATAAGAAATCTATCAACTTTCAATTAAGACTCTGTAGGAGTAAAACTACCTCTAGAGGAAAATGGTCTCCTTAAAGCACTCCCCAACTTATACCCTTCTGAGTTTTAGACTTCCCACCTTATGTTTTGCACCGAACATTTTGGAGTATGGATGTTTTAAATACTCACTATATTTCCCCACATTCTCGCCAACACCTGTTGTTAGTGGTGTTTTTGATGATGGCTATTCTAACAGGGGTAAGGTGGAATCTTAGTGTGGTTTTGATTTGCATTTCCTTTATGGCCAGAGATGGTGAGCATTTTTTCATGTGTTTTTTGGCCATTTCAATTTCTTCTTTTGAAGAAGTTCTATTTAGTTCAGTTGCCCATTTCTTAATTGGTTCATTGATTTTAGGAGAGTTTAGTTTCTTAAAATCCCTGTATATTCTGGTTATCAGTCCCTTGTCTGCTGTATAGCTGGCAAATATTTTATCCCAGTCTGTTTGGTGTCCCCACTCCAGAGGAACTAATACAGAAACCTTAAAATGACAGAGGTTATCATGAGAATGGGATCAAGAACAATGTAAAGACCATTGAGTTAAAGTTGAATCAACATGGGTTGTAACACATGCGTACATAAAAACAATAGCAGGAATCTCTCTTTATAGCTATCCTTAACTCAACTAGCAAAAACACTTTGTCTTCCTTATTATGCTTATGTCTTCTCTTCAACAAAATTAATGATAAGAGCAGAACAGGACATGCCTGGAACTGAGGGGAGAGAGGGGAAGAGAGGAGGAGAGGGGGGCAGGGTGAAGAAATGACCCAAACAATGTATGCACATGTGAATAAATGAAAAAAAAATTTTTCAAAGAAAATACTCACTGTATTTCAACTAAGAGACATTGTGTAATTCTCCTCTAATTACTAATAAACCCAAAGCCCAGTTCTATTATTTTTATGCTTCCATTTCCTCATTCTCTTTTCTCACAGTAAACCAATTTACTAACAAATATATGATGATTACTGAGAGACAGACAGTCAAATGTAATTTTAAATATGTTCTTTCAAGCTTTAACAAAAGAGTGAGTTTATTTTTTAAAAAAAATAACTTATTAACCCTCCTAGCAAAAAATTGGTACATGTTCAACTATTTATTTTTTAATTTCCTGTGACAAATTGTAGTAATTATTACCTAGTTCAAATTTTTGTGAATCACTTTTTTGTTACCATTAGACTTACCCCCAAATAGATGCATAATTTTATAAATAATTAAAGAATTTTCAAAATCATATTAAAGGAAAAATGGGTATAGTCATATCATGTTTTCTTATATTTTTGACTACCTTATTTTTTAAAATATTCTACTGGGGAAGAGATCATATGTTCAACACTCCTAAAGAAAAGTATCAGGACAGGGAGCATGGTTCAGGTGATAGGGTAACTACCTCATAAGCTCACAAACCCTGAGTTCAAACCCCAGGAATGCCAAAACAAAATGAAAAAAAAAAGTGTCAATATTAAAAGAGAAAACCTAGTAAAAGTAGGAGTTAAATCAAAAAGATTTATTACTAATAGTGTTTGTGTGGGAAATCTAGAGCTGCTTTTTTATCCATTCTTTTCTATTACTGGAAGAATACTTTTGGGAAAACAGGAAGTCACCTATGTGACTTCTTGTAACTAGATTATTTAACAAGTAAACTAAGAGCAAGCTAAGAGAAGAACCTGCAACACTGGGAGGTTTTAACAGGATATCTATGCTTTTGGCTTGCTATTTTTAAATTTCTAGACATGGAGATCAATGGAACATGCGTTACAGTATATGATTACATAATCTGCATAGTTATGTAAGTAAGAAACAGATGTTTAAAATATTATGATACAACTCACAATCTTGTCTTATGACCTGGGCTGGAGAGAATTCTCAGCATAGGAAAAGATATCACAGACCCCTCACTGATTTACCTGTACTCTGCCATTGTTTGAATGCTTAAAATAATCATAAAGCTTAAGACTGAGTAGTATGTCTGAATCATTAAAGTGTGGTTTGTAACCACTTTAGATTAGCTCAGTTGGTGCTTGTGGGCAGGGTATTGTTGATGCCCACGGGTTGTCATGCCTAAGTTTTCTTTCAGAAGACAAAAGAAGAAAGGATAATTATGATGAACATTCCATTCCAGAAAGTTAGGGCACATACATTCATTATTAAGTGTCAATTGCTTCACTTAATAAAGGTAAAAGACTTAAAGTTTGGATGATGTTAGGTTTGAGAGGCACAGAAAGTCAGAGAAAGTAGCAAAAAAAATGTATTTTCTAATAAGTTGTAGAATCTCTGCTATAAACCTGCATTCTCAAAGAGAAGTACTTGATATCAGGCCTTCGCCTGATTCTGTGACTGGATGAAAAATTGTCCTGTTTGCTCACAGAGTAACAAAACACCACTAATTGCTTGAAACACTATACTGGCAGCTGTAATTCAAGAACAATGATTCCTGAATTCTGAAGGGATTCTGTTAAAGAGTTTAAAAATTCAGAGAAATATCACCAAAGATACATTCTTAAAATTAATGGTGTTGGGGATATTATGGGGTGCATTCTGAATTTAAAGTGCAATTGATGAGATTTTCAATGGTTGTATGGCTTTTATCTAATGCATAATTTTGATGAATACTCTTCAGTATGACTGTGGCATACTGTCTTTACTCTTTTCACATGGGGCATTTCACTATATTTGTCATTTAATCACAATATTTGTCATTTAATCACATTTAATGTGAAGGTCTGGATTATCCTAGTCCTCTTTGATGGAAAATATTAAGCATTATAGAATTCTGGGAGTTAAGCAATATATATCAGTCCTAAGCTCAAAGTAATGATTGCAGTGACAGATTTCTTTCCACTATCTCCCTTTTAGACAATCATTCTGAGTCAGCAAGCATAATTCCTATTCATAGAATGAAATATGAATTTGAGTGAAGCCCAAGCAGGAATAACCATTAAAATATTTACTGAAGATGGTAGCATAAGCAGTCCCAGAAAGCCCTTAATAATCTAACTGTTTCATGATATTAGAAGTAGCTTTGACCAAAACACACATAAGAATAGTGTTAGCAGAAATTAATCAGGGTTACTTAGCAGAAACCTCGAGTTTTCCACCTCAGAGGGTTCCGAAGGACGATTTTTTGTTATAGCTTATTTGAAAGTCAATTGTTTATACTACTAAAAATTTATTTTACTATGTAAGGGCATCAGAAATATTGAAGGCAGAAAATATAGGAAGGAAACATAAATCTTTTGTGGGGATGGGTACTGGTAGGAAGGGAGTGGGCACAAGGAAAGGAAGTATAGGGTATATATTGTGGATGTGTTTTTGTATCCATACATGAAAATATAAGAAAGAAAACTGTTGATATTGTTCTAAAAAGGGAGTGGGTGGGGGGGGAGATGGAGAACAATGGAGTGGGTAAATCTACAAATATATAAGTACATATGTAAATATCACAATGTATCCCCCTGTATAACTATTATATGGTAATAAAATCATGACAAAAATTTTTAAAAAGTCTGTGGCCTAAGTCTCTATGGACTGAGACATCACACAGTACGTACTGCATGACCTCTACTAGTAACTCTACCAGTTATAGTTATGTATTATTTGGTGCTATCTCTAATTCTTTGTCATCTTTATTAATCATATAACAAAAGTACTAACAAAAATATATATGAAAAGGCTTGTAACCACAAAATCAATGTGCCCTACATGGGAATATTTTCGCTAATAAAGTATACTTTTGATATCAATACATAGAAAGAGTCAGGGAAACAAACTTTATGAACATATCATACAACATATTACACTCAGAAAAGTACTCTGTTTAATTTGGAATAAAAACATTTGCTATTAGAAAGGCTCCATGAGGTGGCTTAATTATTTAAATCAACACATCCTACATTGAGAATGAGAAGACATAATATATGTTCTTCAATAAAATGGTGTCTCAGAATCCAGAGGGAGAAATGAGGGAGCATGGAAACTGCAAGTAAGAAATTCTCTATCTTTTCTTCTACCAAATTTATTCCTTCTTCTTTACCCGAGGATTCCAGATATATTTAAAGCGTTTGTAGACTGGAAGGGCACATATTACCTAATTTTGATGCTAATAAATTTATTGTGATTTTATTAGTACTGCCATCAGTAAATGAAGCTCCATTACCAAGCAACAGGACTTACTCCAGATTCTCTAGCTGTTAAGTTTCTCATTGATCTAGAGATGAGTTGAGGGGTCATGACAAATTTTAGTAACACTACCAGCTTTCTGGGTAAATTATATAGCTACCAAACTTAAACACCTACCTATATGGGAAGGAAATTAATCAATATAAATAGGATATATGGCAAATGGAAAAGGTACTCGTAGAAAGGATTAATGTCTCAGGGATACCTATAAGTATATTTGCAAGTCATATAAGAACAAGGGAATACTTTTGACTATTCTTATCAGATTTCATGATGAACAGTGGCAGGTGGTAGGAGAAATTTCAGGACTGTTCATCATCACAGAAAACATGTTGAAGTCCTGCTCATTATGCCATAGCCCAGCATTTGTGGAGATTGATCAGCACTGGCTCCCTTGTTTCAGATGTTCTATAGTTTTGTTGGATGCTTGTCTTGAGATTCTTAATAGGATAGAAATATTATTTCTAGGAGGTTGTCAGCGTAATGAAAAGTCTTGCTAACCAAAATATGTTAGAAGGAAGTTTGTCAGTGGCTATAAATTGATTTTGATAGAAAACAAAGCTTAACTTATGGAAATTAATTTAATGACTTTAGCAGAGATGTACACAATGAAAGGAACTGCCCACCAATTGCAAAGAAAGGTTACAAGATATCATAACACTGATGTTTTAAAACATGTGGCTTAGGGATTTCCATTATATTAAACTTAAGGAAGAGTGGGAAATTTCAAAGATGCATGACCTTCATCATCATTTTCTAATGGTCGGTATTTCTTCCCTATGATATAACTCACTGTACTTGTGCAGGTAAAGGAGCAAAACTTTACTGTGTCTACTGAGTATAGTTGGGCTGAGTAACACTCTGACCCTAGAAGCCAGTGCTCTAAATTTGATTTGTTCCTATAATAACTGAAAAACTGCTATGTCCACAAACAAAGTATCTGCTAGAATGGACAGAATGATGTACTTTAATCAAAGTCCCACCAAGTGGGGATGTATGGAGAAAGTGTATTCCAACAAAGTTATATAAGTGACAAATTATGTGAAAACTCATTCATAGAATTCAACTACAATCAGACTTTTGAAAATTATATTTTCCTCAAATGAGAAAATATGTCATGTTTTGAACTGAACTTACCACTTGATAAATTTCCACTATACAGTATCCAGAGAAAGGAGTAAAGTTAACCTTATAAAAATTATACATTGAATAAATGCATACATCAATAAACATAGAACAGTGGACATGATGGAGAATTAAGCGTAGTCATATTGATAAAATACAAGAACAATTTTGGGGATCTCATCACATTTAACCAACTTTTCAAAGGAAATTCTGGTTAATAATTACATGAGTGTTTTGGTTTGGATATGAAGTGTTTGAACAAAAAGGCTCAGATATTGAAGGATTTCTTCAACAGTGATTCAGTCACTGGGAGAGAATTGGATCATGAGTGTTCTGACCTAATCAAAGCCTTAATCCATAGGTGAATTCAGAATCTTATAGCATTCTGGGGATGTGGTGTAAACTTCCTGAGGTGGGATCTTGTTTTATGAAATAGGTCACAAGGGACATCACTTGAAGTATATAGTTTATCCCCTGCCACTTTGTCTCTGCTTCCCAGTAGTCATAATGTAAGCAGCTAAGATCTGTCATGCCCTCTCCATGATGATATTATGCCTTGAATGAGGCCCACACCAATGGAGTCAACTGACAAAGGACTGAAACCTCTCAAACTGTGAGCAAAGATAAGTAAACCTTTCCTCCTTTAAATTGTTTCTCTCAGGTATTTGTTACAAAAACACAGTCTAACATATATAAGACACATCCAAGTGATTGCCATGATATAGTAAAATAAATTATTGCAGAAAATATAGCACAGAATATAATACAGAAAATGCATGTCCCTTGCAAACATACAGGATGCAAATACTCACTGAACACAGAGGAAGACTTGTAAATTAAAAGGTTGTCATGTAACGCAGTCCTTTATTTTTTAGGGAGAAACTCCTTGAAATTGAAAAGATACATATGCACATAATCTAATCTCATACACTCTAAGAACATGTCCTGAAAGCAACTAGTGGTGTTTGGTACAAGGTGAATACTTATCTTTAAGGTGCTTTTTTAAAATCTCCTGGTTTAGAGTTATTTGGGCCATAAATTATTTTCTGAAGTCTATGATTGCCAGGTGTGGAGGCTCACATGTATAATCCCAGCTACTCAGGGGTTGGAGATCACTAGGACCACAGTTAGAGAGATAAATTATACAAGGAACAAATTACTTGCATTAAGTTAGAGGTGTGTACCTGTGATTCTAGCTGCTCAGGAGGCTTTGGATAAGTGGTCAGCTGTGGACGAAAATGTGAAACCCTACTTGAAAAATGACTAAAACAAACAAAAAAGGCTAGAAAGTGACTCAAATGGTAGGGCACTTAGCTAAAAATCATGAATTCCTGAGTTAAAAATCCTAGTAGCACCTTCAAAAGAAGCCTAAAATAAATAAGGATATAATTAGAACATGTCATATAATTAACATTCTATAGAGTATCAGCATAAAACATGCTTCCCATGTGGATTATTCATATTTTTGTCATAGCCTTAGTATTTTTGGAAGCTTTTATAATTCTGAAACATTTTCCTTCACTTTTTATTATAAAACATTAAAGTTTATATTCAATAATATATCAAACACTTTTCTTTAGGAAAGCTATAATTTTATTGATACTACATAATTTTGATTTAATTATTGCATAGTGAAGTTGAAGATGTGACTATTATTCCATTAAATATTTCTCTATTGTATTTCTAAAATATTAAATAAAAAAAACAAAATAAAATGTTTGCACTTGTACCCTGTAATTGTACTCACAATGCATTTCCTCCTGTACCTTACCATGGGTACTGATCACCTTAATTATGCAAAAGATCCTATCCCACTGTTAAATTTATACTTATCAATAAAAAGTTTACCCAGACAAAAAGCTTTGAAAACTAATTGTATACACTAATTATTACAATCACTTCTGTACCCTATGCTTTTCACTAACTTTTTGAATCTGGCATTTCAGTGCATGCCTTATAAATTCACTAATCCTCACGTCAAACATTTGAAATTTCATGTCATGTGTTACCTTCCTCATATGTAATTTTATAATATTGATATTCTACAGGTGGAGAGCATAATGCTGGTTACCATGGGCCATAGTTTGAAGGGAGAAATAGGGACAGGTTGATCAATGGAGACTAAACCATAGTTAGATAACAGCAGGGAGTTCTTGTGATGATTGCACAGCAGGGTCATTATGGATAACAATAATGTACTATACATTTCAAAGAGCTAGAAAAAAGGATTTCAAATGTTTTTAATCAAAAACAAATGATGTGTTTGAAGACATGTTTAACTTGATTTGAACATATCAAAATATTACATAGTACTCCATAGTACATACAATATTTAGGTTTTTATATATGTATATGTTAAAAACAAAGTATACAATTGAAGATTTAGTTTAATAAAAGACAATAAAACTTAGTTTAAGAATAATGAAACCTAGCTTTCAAAGATTTTGTTAATCATGCTATTGAATTGATAATCCCATAAACATTTGGAATTATGTAAATCTTTTTGTTGGTGGTAGATTTGATGCATAGCTAGAAGCATTACAAAGATTGCATTGTGTACAAATCTGTGCCTTTATTAATATGTTCTGGCACTGATTATACTTTAAACCAATTACCATTATTTTACATATGGATTGTACTTAAAGATTACCTCACAGTTGTGAGACTTCTGATTTAAGATGACGGGAAGGAAAAAAAATCTCTTCTTCACAAATTTAATGAAAAATGAAAACAGAAACACTAAAGTTAATTAATTCATAGTAGTTTTGATGATGAAGTTTAACAAATTCCTGGGGTAAAGCAAATAAGTGTGATCTACTAGCTTAAGACACAAAGCTCAGATGTAGCAACAGCAACAAAGGATAATTGAGCGTGGGATAAAGAAACTGAATAATACATGTAAGCCCAGGAAAGGATAGGAAAGCAAAAATTGGGAAAAAAAGCTGGATATTGGGGGAAGTTAATCACAGAGTGGTTTGATTAATGGCCTAATTGATTGGTTGGTGTCTTTCACTCTTCTCTATAGCCATCAAAAAAAGATGGCCTATATCCACATTAAAATGACAGTGGCCTTTCTAAAAAAAACTTTGTTTCCTATATTTAATTAATTAAGGAATGTGCTAAATTTATATTCCTTCCTTGACCACTGTAAGCCTCCTGAGTCAGTCTGTCATTCTGTAGGCATCTTTAAGATGCACAGTGAAAAGTTCACGTGCTAATCAGGACAATGGCAATAACAGTAGCAAGTAACAAATTCCCATGATGTAATTGAAGATACCACACTGGGTATGTTAATATTAGTACAATGGATCCAGAAGACACTGTCTCAACACAATGAAAGCTATGTTGCTTTATACAAATTCTGAATTGTTTATTTACTTATGAATAGTTTGTTCCACTTGCAAATAGCTTACATTCACTGTAATGAAATCATCAACTTAAAAATAAGAAAAATTAGAAAGAATCTAAACCCTAAAAAAAATACACAAATATTAAAAACAATGACTGGATAAAAATTAAAATATGAAAAATAAACACAAAATAAACCATTACTCTATATTTAAGTGCTAGAATTACAAAATCCTTAGAAGAATAAAAATGATAAATTGCCATGATCTTGGATTTGTTCAAGAACTATTGTTTGTGAATCGATTCCATTCATGAGGTAAAGATCTAACTTACCTAATGGGAAGAATTATTTGCAAAGCATAAACCAGATAAAGGCCTAATGTTCATACACATAAATAACTATTATTATTCAACAGCAAAAGACCAACACAGTTTAAAAAATGGATAAAGGTCTTGAGTAGGTATTTTACAAAAAAAGATAGAGAAATGAGTAAGAAATACCTGAAAAGATTTCAAAATTATTAATTCCTTAAAACGTTACTTATTTAAAAATTTGCTAATCTAACCACCACTTAATAGAGTGAACAAATAAAAAAGGGAAAGTCATATGACTTGGCAAAGTATGGAGAAATTGTGCCCTCATACATTGCCAGTGGGAAGGAAAGATGGTATAGCTGCTGTGGATTGTGTGTACAGGAAACACTTTCCTCCACTTCCAGTTATTTCCAGTATGAAGCTCATTAGACATTTTGTCCCAAATCCAGGGATGGATATAAGTAAGTCACAATACCCTAGAGCCTGCTCTAAAAATCCTTAAATTATTGCAAAAAAAAAGAGATGCATATATGTTTACCTACAATCATTAGGAAGTGAAGGGTATTTTCTTCAGGAGCAGTGTTTAAAGTAATTTCTTTTCCATTGTTGCTGTTAAATGTTTTATTTTAAATCTTCTATTTACCACTAATTTCAGACAACTGCTGGAGTAAACTATTTCACACTAGTTTATTTAAGAGAACCATTTTCACTCCTTGATAGATTTTTATGTGTTTCTAATATGCTTCTTCATTCATTAGTTCATCTAGTTTAGAAGAGGTATTCAATTTAATCTTTGTCAGCCAACCATCTTTGCAACAAGATTTGTTGACAAGTCCTGAATTTCCTACAAGTTGTTCATTAGTTTAACTTACTTCACCTGACAGAAGAAAATACAGTTCACTGGCAGTTTTCACACTATTGAAAGCACCAAACTCATCTTGTTTCTTCAATTTTGTCCCAATTTCAGAGAGACTACAGTATACAGTATTTCCCAGTGAAGTTTTGATTTGCAATCCCCCAGTGCTTAAGGATGTTGAACAGTTGTTCATATATTTTTGGCCATTTGTACTTCTTTTAATATGTTTGTGTGGTTCCATTGCTCATTTATTGACTAGATTGTTACTTTATATATTCTTTATATATTCTAGATATTGGATGAATATCTGGCAAACTTTTCCCTTACCATCTACTATATTTCCTCACTTTGTTATTTATTGCTTTTCCATTCAGAAACTTCCTAATTTGATATAAGCCTTTTGTCAATTTCTCTGAGATATTTTTCCCTGACCAAGTGAAGTCCTATTCATGAATTCCTTACTTATGTCTGTGTATTGGAGAGTGTCCCATATATTTTCTCTGTTATTTTCTAAGTTTAATGTCTTATATTAACATAATGGATCTACTTTGTCTTGATTGTTGAATAGGTTAAGAAATATGATTGTTTTGTTAACCTTGTTTTGTTTGTGGCTCTGTAGTATAGCTTGAATTCAGGTGTTGTGACACCTTCACCATTGCTCTCCCAGAAAACTCTTAGGTACTATATACATTTTCACCAAAGTAGCAAGAAACAAAATCACATAAAAATATCAATCACTTTTCTGTACATAAACAACAAACTTGCTTTAAAAAAATGAGAAAAGTAATCTCATTCACAATACTCTCAAAACAGATCTAAATGTGAACTTAATCAAAGGTGTTCAAGACTTCTATAAGGAAAACTATAAAGCACTGGAGAAAGAAATTGTAGAGGACACTAGAACAAATACTACCAAACTGGCCATGTTACTAACAGTCACACACAAATTCAAAGCAATCCCCATCAAAATTCCAAAGACATTCTTCCTTTTATTTCTTTTGGATTTTTTTTGACTGATTTTTGTGGTTACATGTTCAAGTGTTATAGTGAATTATAGTGGTGAGAGTGGGCACCTTTAATTTTTTTCCTGATTTTAAAGGAAATGCTCTTTTTTTGCCATTCCAGTCCATTTGTTATATAAGGTACTTATACTGAGGTATGACAATTCCATTCCTAATTTATTAAAAAGCCACTATCTTTCTGATACACTAATGTACTCTCTGTGAAAGAAATCAGTAAAGCAGTATTATCCAAAATAAAAATAAAACAAGTCATTAACCAAGCCAAAGAGGTTCAGGGACTCTACAATGAAAATTATAGAACATTAAAAAAATAGGAGTACAAACTACAAGATGGGAAAACCTGCATGTTAATGGTCAAAAAGAGTTAATATTCTTAAAATGGCCACTCTACCAAAATGATCTACATTTTCAACACAACTCATATCCACATACTAGAAAAAAATCTTAAAATGCTTAAAGAATCAGATGACACTAAATAGCCAAAGCATTAGTGAGGAAGAAGAAAGTAAAAGTAATACTGGAGGCATCACAATATTTTATTTCAAAACATGCTACCAAGTCATGATTATATAAACAGCATGGCATTGCAATCAAACAGACATGTAGATCAACGGGAATAGAACAGAGATGCTGTATCTAAGTTCTACATCCACACATCTGATACTCAACAAAGGAGTCAAACACATACACTAGACATAAGACAGCCTTTTTAACAAATGGTGCTTGGAATAGTGGATGAATATGTATGGAATATTAAAACTAGATCATTAACTCTCACTCAAAATGGATTAAAAACATAAAAAAGAAACTTTGAAGCTGCTAGAGAAAAACACAGAGAAAACCCTTCAGCATTATTGGCACAAGAAATAATTTCATGAATAGGGCTTCAATAGGTCAGGAAATAAAAGCAAGAGTAACAAAATGAGATGGCATCAAATCCAAAAGCTTCTGAACAGCAAAAGGAACAAACAGCAGAATTAACAAACAACCCACAGAATGCAAAACAACTTTGCCAGCTATTCGTCTCACAGAGTATTGATTTCCAGGATACACAAAAAAGTTAACAAAAGAACAGAGTAGTAAACTAATAAATGAGCAAGTTACCTGAACAGACACTTCTCAAAAGAAGAACAAATGGCCAATAAATATATGAGAAAATACTCAAAACCAGGGAAATACAATTCCAAACATTATAATTCATCTCACCCCAGTCAAAATGGCTATTATACATAAACAATCTCATAGGGGTGTTGATTAGTTGGAGTAAACATACACAATGGATTTTTATTCAGACATAAAGAATGAAATCGTGCCACTTTCAGGAAAATGGATGGAATTGGAGATTATAGTGTTATGTGAAACTAAACAGAAACAAAAAGGAAAATTTCACATATTTTCTCTCATTTGTGGAAAACAAAGATGTCTTTAAAATAGAAGATGGACATTTTGGGAGGGTAGAGTTGGGATGGCAAGAGAGGATAATTGGGATGGAGGATGGGATGAAAGTAAGGTACGTACATGTATGGAAATATCACATTGAATGCATTACTTTGTATAATTAAAATGGCTGAATAATTATAATTTAAGTTAAACAGAATTATTGTATATTTCAGCTATTCTGTTCCATCTTAAATACTCCTAAGAAATAAAAACACATATAAAAACATATACTCTCACATGAACATTCACAGCAACAGACATTATTCACAAAGGCAAAAGAAAGAACCAAAGGTGCATCAACCGATGAATGCCTGAACTAAATGTGTAGATAAACTTTTAAAAACATATTCCAAATGAAAGAAGCCAGAAACGGTCTTTTAACAAGTGATTCAATTCATACGAAATATCCAGGATATGTAAATATATATTGGCAGAACACTGGTTAATGACTGTCAGTGGCTGAGGAAAAGGGAATTAAGGAGTTATTGCTGAGTAGTATAGGTTTCCTTTCGGGGTGATGAAAACGTTTTGAAATTAGATAGATATGATGGTCGTACAACAGCAAAAATTTACTAAGTTTCATTGAATTTACTAAGTTCCACTACTAAGTGTACTTAAAATAGTAATTTTCAACTTTAGCCACCATCTCACACAGCAGTTCTTTTGAACTTATTCCCCTACCTAACCAAAGTTTTACATCTATTGACTAGATAATTTCCTAGGCTCCTTTCAAGGTAAAACTTTTTAAAATATATACTATAGTTTCAATTGTAAACTGAATAGCTTTAATATCTTCTAGTTTCTTGAAATTCTAAAAGAATATTAATGAAGTTCATAATTAATTTTTTGCTCAAGATGGTTTATGCAATTATCTACTTATGTCTCACAAAATTGTCAAGACTTCTCCATTAGCTTGTTATATGTATGAATACTATAACTTTTACTTCTCTTCTCTTGCCTATTTTAAAGATCCTACAAGGTATGAAAAAATTAAACTGTCTTAAAAAAACGTATTAATCTAAATGTTTTCCACTGCAACCTATCCACACTCCTATGAGAATCCCTACTAAAATGTTTGTGTTGTAGGAGATTTTACTTAATATATGAAATCTTTAGCCAAGAGTCATTTGACTTTGACTCAACTCTAGTGCTATGTATTATCTTGAATCCACTTGTTACCAAAACTCAGTGTTCTTGAAGGTTCATACCCAATGCACATCCTTTTGTCACCAGTAACCTACTTAGTCTGGGTTTCTTGTTCAGCTTCCTTCCTGTAAGATAAAAATAACCTTTCTCATTTCACTATCTTTCTGTTAGTTTTGATTCTGCTCATCTCAAGTTCTCAGTGTATTGCTAAGTAATCAAAGTTCTTTTCTAAACAAAATATAGTTTCTTAATAAGAAAAACTTCCTGACAGCTATATCAATGTATTGTCTTGCAGAAAAATATTAATTTTGAACCTGTTAATCTGCATATGATTTCACACAAATATAAAAGATAATAGAATTACTCATGTTTGTATTATTTTAATAAATAAATGTTACTATGGTGTAGATAAACACTGCACTATAATTGATCATTAGAGTAGATCATCTAGAACTGCTGATTATAATGCATTTTTAATATATACAATTTAGACATTTGTCATTTTAGAGAAATAGTGCTTATTTAGCATAGCGGAACATGTAAAAGAAATACAGAATAATAAAATAATAAAATAATTTACATTTTTTCCATTTTTATGAGATAGCAATTTTCTAGCTGCTAGTCTAAGAAATCTTTGGGATATCTTGCTGGATTAAATTCAAATTGATTTTGGATAAGCAACTGATTGTCTCAAAATATGTAAAAAATTAAGTCTTGAAAGTGAATGACATATAGGATGCCAATTGTTTCTTTTCTGGATTATTATGGTAATATTCCATTGCTGACATTAAAGTTTACCCAGAGTACAATGTTATAACTTGTTGAAAGTATAAAATAAATACTAAATAATAAATAAATAAATAAACAAATAGCCATCATGGGCTTCATCCTCCAAAATTTATGAAACACAGAAACAAGAAATGTTTCCCTTCATTATTACTCATTTTTCCCTAGATTAATGGGCACAAATTGACCCTTACCATATAAACTATGAACTTTAGTGCATACTGGAAATCATGTCTTTGACATTCTTTAAAAATGATGTGTCATTTTAATACACATTGTGCATCACCTTCAGAGATTAGGTAATTCAATTATGTTAATGGTAGTACAAAGTAACAATGTAAAAAATGTATGTTTATTGGAGCTTAAAAATTAATAAAAGAAATGATTGATTTAGTGCCTGAAAACTTTTCTGAATAAATCTAGTATGAAGTTAAAGAAAACAATTAATCAATCTGACAAAGTTTGAAGAGGTTTTTAGCCAATTGTCTTCAAGGTCCATGGCAGAATTCACACTATAAACTTCTATAAAATCAAAGTTAAATTATGAGTGTTCATGTTGAATATAATCAAGAAATTTTGGATACTTTTTTCACAAGATTTGCGATAGGACTGCCATGCTATTTTATGTTTTAGATTCTGTTCAAGAAAAAAATCTCTTATCTTTATAAAACTTATGTTCAATATAAGGCAGTCTCTATGATGACTAACACACACCCTCACACATACACACATATTGTAGAAGAGAAGAAATGAGAAATATTTTTCAATTCTATATTTCATGGCAGACTTCGAAAAGCACCACAAAGGAACAGGTTTTTTTTCTGCATTCTACAAGGTTGGTACACTGAATTGTTGTGTCTTTTGTCAATGAAAGCTTGGGTATCAAAATCATAAAATACATAAAACTATGAAGTAGATGACATTTTCTCAGTTCATCTATCTCTTTTCCCAGAAAAGATAAAAAATACATTATTTTCCTTTCTTGAATCTGTTTTACTATAATTGTTAATTCCAATAACTGTGAGTTTTCATTTTTGCAGAAGATTAGGGAAAAAGATTGTGATCCATCAAAGTCTTAACACTGACAGCTTTGGTAAAACTTCTAGTAACTAACATTAATTCTTACATGGACAGTATTTTACAGGGACAGGGAATTGAGGGCATTCATGAATTGCTAAGAGACTTTCAGCATATTTTCACTCTTGGTGTTCCACTTAAAGAAAACCATTGTAAATTCTTCTACAAAAATATAAAGAATGTCTTTTAATTAAAACATTCAAGTCCTATTAATGTTGATTTTTAAATAGACCATATCTGTGAAATAGTCTTTTTATTTTATCATTAAAATAAATTATGTCCTTTTTATACTTGGTGATATGCTTAGAACTTTGTGCACAGGAAACAAAAATTGGGCAACTCAAAACTACATTAGTTACTTTAGCCTCACTGTGTGAACACATCTGGGTTTGTCTGAGAAATGTGGAAGACAAAGTGACAAAGGAACTAGAGTAGTCAACAGACTCTGTTCAATGCTTTCATAGAACTTGAAAGTTAATTTAAGTTCTGTAGAACTGATTCACAAGCAGTGCAACAGCAGTAATAACCATATCTAAAATTTAAAATTAGGTCTATGACGATATAGAACAAAGCAATACGTATTTCCATAAGTATTAAAATATTAAATAAGTACTTAAATACTCTTATGTGTCCATGTCATGTCATCATATCATATCATACTACTTTCACAATTATATTGGGCATGATAAATACATATGACCTAATCAACCTGACCTCCCATTTAGAGCTAGGCACCACTTCCCCAGATCACTGATGAGATTCTCTTAATCACTGTTGTTCAAGCAAAAGAGAGTTAGGTTTACACATCTCTCCTGGGACTCCTCACAACCACTAAACCCATTGATTTATGTCAATTAGGGGCAATTTGGAAGAATAATCCTAACTCTGAGCTTCCCAGCATATTGGCTCCGATTGCCACATCACAGTTCACCTTCTCCTTGAGTCCAATTCTGAATCCCTCACTGTCTCTCAGGTCTTCTTACAAGAGCACTCCTAATAAACCTTCTACTTGTAAAGCTCTTCTCCAAGAGTTGCTTTCCTTAAAAACAATGTAAGATGCAACTCCTGTTCAAATTATTCTAAATACATGCCATCCAATTTCTTCTAATTATCTATCCATGGAGTAAATTGTTTTATTTTCACTTCTTTGACCTATAGTTGTCAATACTTTTTCCTGACAACAAAGTAGAGATCTGTGTTAGTTTTCTTCACTGTTTCACCTGATGATCTCTACAGATTTCTGCACAATATTACTTCTACCCACAAGAGCGCAATCTTCTTTCAACATTAACAAACCCAGTATTTCACTCTTCCTACTTAAATATGCCACACATTCTCATTTCGCTTCAGCTTCATGTTGTTGCATTTTACTGTTTTTACCATTAACCTCTAAGCCTTTTTCAGGAATTACTAGTCCTGTTTATTTTTTTTCTTTTTTCCTCAAACACATATTCCTCACTAATTGGTCCCATAGTCCTCTTTCCTTGTTTTTTTTATTTTCTTCTATTTTCTTCTATTGTTCTAGTTTCTCTTTTATTCTTTTCTCTTTTCTTTTTCATGTTACTCTGGTAACTTAATTCCTGTCACTGTCATCAAACACCCTATTTGTCTGTGTGGATCCCTTATAAGCAGTAGCCTTGTTAGTGAATGTCAGGATCAGATGGCAATACTGACTGTTGAACTTAGGGCCTTGCACTTGCCAGACAGGCATTGTATCACTTGAGCCATTCCACCAGTCCTTATCAGTTCAGATTTAAAGTGATTGTAAATTGACATCATTCAGAAAGTTAATTACTTTAGTTATCAGTTTCCTCAGAAAGAGTACTTCTGAATGAACTTGTTTCTCAAGTGACAAAATATTTTCTAGGAACATTTCTTAGGAACCAGGAACATAATAATAACCTATACACATAAAAATTCCTATGGAATGGCATTTATGTTCTGGTGTTGTGAGGCCAAGGAATGTTCCTTAACGTTCTTATTTTACTTCACACTCAGTCTCTTTAACCCTCTATTTTTTGTTTCTTAAAACGTTGCTTTGCTTATTCATTTAATAAAAACTAGGCCTTAGTATATGACAGCTCTATTAATTAATTATATTTGCTGAGATAACACAAAATTAATTTAGTGGGATTCACGCTTTGAGGAAGTATTATGAACACATATGTATAAATATATTTAGCTATAAGAAGCCCAGGGAAAAACTTTTCTGGAATTGATTATGATGAGATAAATTTTGGAAAATGAACTGGAATATTCAGGGAACTTAAGAAACTAAACTCTCCTAAAATCAATGAACGAATTAAGAAATGTGAAACTGAACTAAACAGAACTTTCTCAAAAGAAGAAATTCAAATGGCCAAAAAATGGTCACTATGTCTAACCATAAAGGAAGTACAAATCAAACACACACTAAGATTCTACCTCACTCCTGTTAGAATAGACATCATCAAAAACACCACCAACAACAAATGTTGGTGAGGATGTGGGGAAAAAGGAGCCCTCGTACACTGCTGGTAGGAATGCAACCTAGTACAACCACTATGGAAAAAAATTTGGAGGCTTTTTAAAATCTAAACATAGACCTACCATATGATACAGCAATCCTGGGGATCTACCCAAAGGAATTTGACACCGGTTACTCCAGAGGCACCTGCACACCCATGTTTATTGCAGCACTATTCACAATAGCCAAGTTATGGAAACAGCCAAGATGCCCCACTATGGACGAATGGATCAAGAAAATGTGGTATTTATACACAATGGAATTTTACTCAGCCATGAAGAAGAATGAAATCTTATCATTTGCAGGTAAATGGATGGAACTGGAGAACATCATTCTAAGAGAGGTTAGCCAGGCTCAGAAGACCAAATATCGTATGTTCTCCCTCAGATGTGGACTTTAGATCTAGGGCAAATGCAGCAATGTGGTTGGACTTGGATCACATGACAAGGGGAGAGCAAATGCGGGAGATATAGGAATAGGTAGAAAACCCAAAACATGAAAGCGTTTGATGTCCCCACTCCAGAGGAACTAATACAGAAACCTTAAAGCAACAGAGGTTAACATGAGAAGGGGATCAGGAACCAGTGTAAAACTCAGTTAGAGATGAATTAACATGGATTGTAACACATATGTACATGAAAGTAATGCTAGGAATCTTTCTGTATAGCTATCCTTAACTCAACTAGCAAAAATACTTTGTCTTCCTTATTATGCTTATGTCTTCTCTTCAACAAAATTGGAGATAAGGGCAGAGCAGGTTCTGCCTGGAAGTGAGGAGGTAGCGGGGAGAGGGTAGGAGAGGTGGGCAGGAGGAGAAATGACCCAAACAATGTACACATATGTGAATAAATGAATAAAAAAAAATTGGTATTACATTAAGTACGTTAAGTACATGCAAAACAAATATGTAGGGTATGGTTCAGAACACATTAAAAATAAATACAAATTGCCTGTATGTGTGAAAATTATATGATATTAAAACCAAAAGTATATTTCAGTATGAATAGGGGTCTAATCTTTGTCAGGGGAATTTAATTTATTTTTCAGGGAGATGAGACTGTATTTGTACAGATTTTCATATCATAAAAAATAGGATAGAAATGTTAGTACTTTCCCTTACTACTAAAGAAATATGCAATGATCTAAATAGCTAAGATACTATTCTGATTTTTACATTACTAAATGCATAGACATATCAAAACATGCATCTGATAAATCTATACAATTTTTGGTATCAATAAAAATGAACTAAAAGGAATTAACAACTGGTACACGTTCATAAAGAAAAATAATTGTGACACCATCTGTCTCCCCAAATCTGAAATTCATTTAGAGTCTAATACAGCAAAAGTTGTAAGTGCGCAACTATTAGTTTGTTGTCTTGAAATTTAAAATTTCCTAAACTTTTCTTTTTCTTGTGTTTATTAAATAGTTTCTCTGGGTTTCTCATATCATTTAAACAATTCCATATATTAAGTATTCACCACTTATTCCCCTGGGAGAAATTTTCAATAAATAGGTATTTAGGTGCTTCTTTTGTTGATCTCCTTAGTGTTTACATTTAGCGCTAAAATAACATTCTTGTATATCTTCTCATACTTCTAAGGATATATCAAAAATACATTAGATTTTTACTAGCAGTTTCTGCATTCAGGTATTAACTAATTTGGTTTTTATAGTTTTGGTATATTCATGAGTCAAGTGAACTTCAGAACTCACCTGCTGAATATCAGACTTGCTCATTTTTACAAGATTAATTGAAGAACTACATTTCCCTATTAACATTTAGCATGTTAACATATTACAATATTTAATATTGTATACAATATTATATTTAATATTTAATTTTAGTATTTTAATATTTTGTTATAGTGAGTGAAGTCAAAAACTTGTACATATGTTAACTGATCAGAAAAGAATGTTATTGTTTAGCTTCTGAATAATTAGAGTGATGAATTAAAGTGTGTAATAAGGTAAGAGTAGAAAGTCTATATGAGTAGATTTTTAAAAAGAAATAGTGCTTTTGTGTATCATAAGTCTTTGCTCCTGATTGTGTCTGACTCTGATTCTTGGAATATTAACTTTAAATCTGGGACATTGTAGTCTACTACAAGGGGAGGAAAAGAAATTCAACCCATACTCGTACAATTTAATTGGTAGTGATTCTTCAAAATTCACAGTCATAGGAGGAATATGTTCATTGTTTCATTTGACTCTCTTTTCTTTGTTTTATTGCTACTGACATTAAGTATCTTAGATTTTCATAGTTCTTGCTTTCTGCTGATTTTATTGGTTGTTTAAAAATTCCAATTATGTTAGCTAAAAAATTTTTCAGGTAGAGTCGAATTATTTTCTAAACTTCTTCATAATAAAACTAACTTAAACCTCTTAAAATTTCAGATGACATTTAAATTTTTTAATTTAATAAAATATTAAATTAAAATTTTAAACAGATTAATAAATCCTGAATTCTAGTAATTTAAGATGCCTCGTTTTTTGTTTTACATTTATAAAAATGTCACCAAATAAATGTTATTCCTTTTTCTTTATAAATATGGTTTAAATCATAACTATTGACCTTGTAGCTTTTTATGATCAATTATTATTTCAAGTAGTTATATAAATCAATCATTAGAAGTCATGTTATTTTACAGAAAAAAACTAACCATAGATTTACTTAGTTTTTCCAATAACTTACCTTACCTGAAATACAAGTAAAACCAACCTTATTGCATTTGCATGTCTATATACAATATATATGCTATTACTTGTATTGTGTACATGTTTTTCTCAATAGAGCTTTGCTTGTATATTCATGATCAAGCTGCACTGTTCATATTACATTATATTTGTTTGGCTTGTTATCCTAAAACAAACAGAATATAACTAAATCATTGTACTAACTCCCAATGAAGCAGGCTAAAATAATTGAATACCCCCTGAAAATTATATATCAATAATCAGAAACTTCACTTTTATGCCCTCACTAAATTTCCTTTTCATATATTTATGTAGGCTAGACCTTATTTATTTGGAAGGAATAGATTTCATTTTGTAAATTTGACTTTGTCTTACACAACTGCATAAATATGAACAGCATGCTTTTCCTCATAAACCTTGCAAGTCCTACAGTGATTCAATGGTCTAAGTACAATAAGTATGGTACAGAAATGTCCCTATTTAATGCAGATTGAACACCAGCATAATCTTTCATTTCCTATAAAATTTCTGATTCCTAGGGGGAAAAGAATGTTACCAGAAAAACATCAGAAATATTCTGGACATTGGAAAGACCATTCTTATCACAATTCACACATTTCAGCTGCCTTTTATCCCAAGAAGTTCCTTTTGACACAAACGCAAACTCTGCTTCTTTTCAGCTTTATGCAAAGCTAAAACGGGAGCCTCTATTTCTAACTTTGGTCCAAAGAAAAGAGAATATGTACTGTGTGATTCCACCATTATTCACCATGAAAGTGGTCAAGATGAAGAACACATTACCTAGAGTGAAATGACATGAGAGAAAATTAGAATTCACTCATTGGTTGTATTATATCTCATAGAATACAAATAAAGGTTATTGCCTTGAACACATCATTTTCAAAAGGCAATTTTTACACTCTGGAGAGTGCTAACTATAGCAATGTATTTTTGCTCTCACTATTTCATTCCTACTTTAGAGAAATACCTGTTCAGTACAGCTAGCTTTAAATAACAATATTCATTGTGTGTTCAATGCACAAAATTAATTAAATGTAAAACCTGCAGTCAAAAAGAAAAGAGTTTAGAGTGAGTTATTAACGTACAACACATTATATGCATTTGTTGCCAAAATCAGCTACAGAAATGAAATGTACACTGGCAATGGAATTTATTTCAGGGTATTTACTTATGATTTTTAATCCCTTTAAAATGAAATCTGTCCTTATTTCTCTAAAAACTGTGTCTGTGTATGAGTTTGTGTGTGTGTGCGTCTGTGTGTATGTGCATGTGTTTGTGTTCATATGTCTGTACTGTTCTACAGGCTTTTTGAAAATCTAAGGAGACTATAAACAGTTTTTTTCCATAGGCTGAACACTAGTACATATAACCATACACATGCCCCAAACACAAATATATACACAGAAATGTGTTATAAAATTATTAAAATTTTATAAAATATATAGTTACAGAGCAAAGGAAAAAATAAGTCATTGACTGACAGGTGGCAAATGGCTAAAAAAATATGATCCTATGTAGACCTTTTAAATATGAATATCATTTACTCATTGAGTACAATGAAATGAATGAATTATTTGAAAAAAATCCTGGAGGTGTGAAGATTAAATGATAAAAAGATGGTGTGACTATATTGCAATAGTGAAGAACCTATTGTAAAGAGTTTTAAATGAATGACAATATGGACATAATTGAGCATTTCCTAATTATTAGTGTTTAAAGAGTATAGAGCTGTGATGTATACATTGAACTAAAAAACTCTGGTAAGAGTACAGAGTATTGATTTGAAAAGGGGGGAGAGAAATCATGCATATGAGGTCCTATTAGGAATTTAAGGCAGTCCTCTAGAGACATGGAGAGACAGACTCATTAGAGCAACAATGCTGTGAAAATACACATACAATTCAGGAATATAAATCAGGAGAACCAAAAGAAAAAAAATAAGTGACATCATTAATGAACTGAACACATTTGTTTTCTGGAAGCTGTTAAGACATATTCTCTAATGGATGCTTTTCATTGAGGAAAAATATTAAAAGAATTCTCATCAGGACTCACAACACAGAAAGATGTCCATGGCTCCTGGAATTTAGTTTTAGGTTGAGAATAGAAGGAAGACACTAAAGAGAGAATGATGTCTTAAACTTCCAATTGCAGCACTAGATAATTTTAACTTTGTTGTTACCAAATATCTAGAAGAAATAATTTAAGAAAGATTTATTTTGGTTTACTGCTTCAGGTTTATGTTCATAATCGTTGGCTCCCTTTATTCTGGGCCTTTTGTGAAGGAGAACATCATACAGTAGTAGCAAGTGGCAGAAGAAACTTCTCACCTCCCGGTAGATAGGAAGAAGAGAGTGAGAAACAGTGGAAAACCAACAGAAAGATATCCTCAAGGACCCACTCCCACTTATCTACTTCCTCCACCTATGCCCCATATTCTAAAGTTGCGAAAATAACCCACAACAGCGCTACCAACTAAGGACTTAGCCTTTTACATGAGTTTTTGGAAGATATTATCCATTCAAACCATAACATTCTTCTTTGATCCTCATGATTCATGGAATCTCATATTGCAAAATTAATTTTGTCCATATTTAAGAGTTCCCAAAGTCTCAACCCTGGCAGCATTGTTCAAGAACCTAATCCCAGCATCTCTACTTTGACTCAATGCAAAGTCTTAGCTATGAGACACTGAAAATTTAAACTAATTTTGCATACTTTCAAGATACAGTGGCACAGAGTAAACATCACCATTCCAAAAGGGAAAAGTAGGGAACAATAAAGAAGGATTGGA